>NW_010326496.1:0-10345 GCF_000700745.2 Antrostomus carolinensis
ATTCTATGATTCTATTTGGGCTTCTCTGTCTTTTAACATTTTAAATTTTCACCGTAAGTTTTACTCTCAGCATTTACCTGCACCTTCCTTATTGATACTATGTTGTGTCACAAGCAATATGGCAAGAAGTAGAAGTTGAGGAGTACATGAATGGGAATTGTTTCATGGATCTGCAAAACAGTTTAATGAGATAGCAATTACTACAAAACAACTTGTTTCTAAAACACTTTTTCCCACTAGATTCCAAGGCTCTTCTGTGTAAGTCTTCCCTAGCAGCCAAAAACTTGCCCAAGTGGCTGCTTTTTGTACTTTAAATTTGCCACAAGCAAGCACTACATTATTGGTAGGCTATTTTATCAACTAGAGGTGTATTTTTGCAAAACCAAATAAGATCTGGACATTTTTCCCTGTGAATTTTATCAGCAACAACAGAAACAACAGAAATTAACCAATTGTATAACTCCTGAAGGACTTCTGTAGGTCTTCAGAGTTTATCCCAAATCTACCCCAAAATGTTTAATTGCAATAACATCTGATCTCAGTCAAGAACTAGTAATCAGACACTTATGTGTCTCATTTAAATAAATAATGGAGAGAAATCTAGGTTGGGAGGTACTTCTGGAATCTAATGTCTTGCTGAAGGCAGAACTAACTTCAAAGTTAGATCAAGTTGCTTAGGGCTTTGTAATGTCTCCAAGGATGGAGATTCTACAGCCTTTCTGTAAAACCTCTTCCAGGGTTGCACTACTCTCCTAGTGAATAGTATTTTCCTAATGTCCTTATGCCAAGAAGGCTTTTTTAATTCACAACCTAATACAGAATTAAGAGTTTGTGGTAAAAATACTTCCCACTGATATATAACAATAAGTCACCCAGCTTTCTTATTGTCTTCTCCTATTTAAATTCTACAGTTTGCTAGAAAGTAAACTAGTCAGTCAAGTACATGAAAGTATACCAAGGCACTAATTAATAATTAACAAAGACAGCATACATATATATATAGAGACATATAATATTTTGGGTTGGAAGGGACCTTTAAAGGTTATTTAGTCCAATCCCCCTGTATTGAGCAAGGACATCTTCAACTAGATCAGGTTGCTAAGAGCCTCGTCCAACCTGACCTTGAATGTTTCCAGGGATGGGACTTCTACCACCTCTCTGGGCATCCTGTTCCCATGTTGCATGACCTTCTTCATAGAAAAGGTCTTCCTCATATCTAAATTTAAATCTCCCCTCTTCTAGTTTAAACAATTACCCCTTGTCCTATCACTTCAGGTCCTGTTAAAAAGTTTGTCCCCATCTTTCTTATCAGCCCTCTTTAAGCACTGAAAAGCTCCAATAAGGTTTCTCTGCACCCTTATCTTCTCCAGGCTGAACAACCCCAACTCTCTTAGCCTTTCCCCATAGGAGAGGTGTTCCATCCCTCTCATTATTTTTGTGGCCCTCCTCTGGACCAGCTCCAACAGGTCCATGTCTTTCTTCTGCTGAGGAATCCAGAGCTGGATGCAGTACTGCGGGTGAGGTCTCACCAGATCCAAGCAGAGGGGCACAATCACCTCCCTCAAGCACTGGCCACACTTCTTTTGATGTAGCCCAGGACATGATTGGCTTTCTGGGCTGTGAGTGCACACTGCTGGCTCATGTCCAGTGTTTCATTCACCAGTACCCTCAAGTCCTTCTCCACTGGGCTGCTCAGAATCCCTTCATCCCCCAGCCTGTATTGATACTGAGGATTGCTCCAATCCAGGTGCAGGACCTTGCACTTGTCCTTGTTGAACCTCATGAGGTTCACATGGGCTCAATCCTCAAGCTCATCCAAGTCCCTCTGAATGGCATCCTGTCCCTCAAGTGTGTCAACCACACCATTCAGCTTGAAGCATTCTGCAAATCCGATGAGGGTGCACTCAACTCCACTATGTCATTGATGAAGAAATTAAAGCAGTACTGGTACCAATACGGACCCCTGAGGGATACAACTCACCAGTGATCTCCATTCAGACATTGAGCCGTTGACCACTACCCTCTGGATATGACCATCCAGATAATTCCTTATCTATCAAATAGCCCACACATCAAATTCATATAATAGTATCATAGAATCATTTTGGTTGGAAAAGACCTTTAAGATCATTGAGTCCAACCAAAAACTTAACACTGTCAAGTCAACTATTAAACCATGACCCTAAGAACCATACCTCTTCTAAATACCTCCAGGGATGGTGACTCAGCCACTTCCCTGGGCAGCCTGTTTCAACGCTAGATAACCCTTGCAGTGAAAAAATTATTCATAATATCCAATCTAAGCTTCCCCTGGTGCAACTTGATGCCATTTCCTCTTGTCCTATCACTTGTTACTTGGGAGAAGAGACAGACACCCACCACGCTACATCCTCCTTTCAGGTAGTTGTAGAGAGTGAGAAGGTCTCCCCTCAGCCTCCTTTCTCCAGGCTAAACAACTGCAGTTCCCTCAGCCACTCCTCATAAGACTTGTTCTCCAAACCCTTCACCAGCTTTGTTGCTCTTGTTTGGACACACTCCTGCACCTCAGTGTTTTTCTTGTAGTGAGGGGCCCAAAACTGAACACAGTACTTGAGATGCAGCCACATCAGTGCCGAGTACATGGAGACAATCACTGCCTTAGTCCTGCTGGCCACACTGTTTCTGATACAGGCCAGGACGCTGTTGGCCTTCTTGGCCACCTGAGCACACTGCTGGCTTATATTGAGATAGCTATCGACCAGGTCCTTTTCAACCAGGCATCTTTCCACCCTACTATTCACCAACCCTGTAGGGTTGCATGGGATTGTTGCGACCTGAGTATGGGACTCAGCACTTGGCCTTGTTGAACCTCATACAATTGGCCTCAATCCATCAACCCAGCCTGTCCACATCCCTCTGCAGATCTTTCCCACCCTCCAGCAGATCAACACTCTAAATTTAATGAATATGTATGTGTGTGTACTTTAAATAATGCCTTTGTAAAAGAGTGGGGGCAGGGCCTTTATGGAGTGATCCACCCTGTCGCCAGCAGGTGAATAAAAAATACCTGCTTTATAACTCTTTACGAGTTGTAAGGTTTGATTCCGCAGATCAGGCCTGTAGTTCCCTGGATCCTCCTTCTGCCTCTTCTCGTAAATGGGCATCACATTTACTAACTGCCAGTCAACTGGGACCTCCTCAGTTAGCCAGGACTGCTGATAAATGATGGAAAGTGGCTTTGTGAGGACTTCTGCTAGCTCCCCCCGGACCCTTGGGGATCCAGTGACATAGACTTGTGTATGTCTAAGTGATGTAGCAGGTCACTAATCATTTCCTCTTGGATTATGGGGGCTTCATTCTGCCCTATTATGGAGGCTTCATATCTGTCCCATGTAGAGAGAATGTTGTTGTGGGTGACAGCATTAAGGGCCTTACAGAAGTCCAGATAGATGACATCAGTAGATCTTCCTTGTATATTAAAAGAAAAAAAAAAGAAAAAGAAAAAAGAAAAAAGAAACAACTCTTTAAGTGGCCAGATCAACTCCTACAGAAGAAGAAAAAGGACTGAGTTTCAGGGTGAAAGGCTGTATCTGTCAGGATCTCCTAGGACTGTGAAGGATAGAATCACTTGTTCCACTTAGAAGGATCTGATTAGGCTTCTGAAACAAGTCTTTAAAGAAAGCTCCTCTTCTGCATGACTTCTTTCATGGAAGCATTTTTTCTTATAAATGTATCCTAACTCTTAAGGTATACACAGAGATGGAAACCATGACTGCAGCCTAACAGAAGCAAGAAGCAAGACAATGAGGTGAGAAACTTTCTAATGTAGGTTTAGCATTAGCAGATTAAAGGTATTCTGTGCATTTACCTATGTCTTTTACAAATACTAAGCACACTATTTATTCTGAATGTCATACATAAATAATTTTGTTTGGATTTGACCTATAAGTGGCTTCAGGTCAGCATGGTATAAATTTATTGGGCAACAATATGGTAATCTTGTCTCAAAAGTGTGACAAATACATGAAAAGGGATTCCCTATCTCACTAGCACACTTCTTATTGTCCCAAAGGGTAGTGTAATTGACCTCTCTTTTCATCTGCAGAGGCCAGAGACAGAAATATACTGGGATGACACTCGGGAAGCAAGAGGGGAAGAAACATCCTCTAATGACCATGAAGGTTTAAGATGTTCAGGTGCAGGTTTGAACCATAAAGGTCACGGGGACTATGTTACTGTTACATATCCTTCAGATCCTCAGATTCTGCCAGGGTGTTTTCAGGCAACAGCTACTGTGAGAGAACCTTCAAAATGAGAGGAAATATGACAACTGTGTTTTTAGCTTGTATTTTTGTAGGTTATTCAGTTAATTAGGAATCCTCTAGAAAGAAAAAAAAAAAGGCAGATAGAAGTTCTGTAAGTTCAAGTCCAAAACATCCAGAAATTGGTCATGCCAAGGGTTCACAGGATCACTAAACTTTTTAGTCATAATGATGAGATTAGTCATCTTATGAAACTTCACCATCTTTATCATAACATCTCAAAGAATATGTCTAAATACTCCCTTCCTCACTTCTTAGAGTTTTCCTGGAATGAGATCTGAAGAGAAACATGTCTGTGTATTCTGCCCATTGTAACATGCTTTTGTATTAAATATCCACATATAAGAGCTGTTTATCTCTACACAGACTTTATTTTAAAGAATCACATCAATTTAGTAAGATTTCTCCAGCTAAAAAAGACTTAACAAGTACATCTTGGGCTAAGGATTACATCAGATTAAAAAAAATGCACTTCAGTGTAGATAGATGCAATCTATAAATCAAAGTATTGCAAATGTGGAATGTTACTCTATGGATTTCTCTCAGGTACTGTATCAAAGGCAGGCAAAAGGATGGAAGTGTAAAACTAAAGAAAAAGCAGACAATGCAATATAGGAATTACCTAAGCCTATGCAAAATTTCCTCTCAAAGAGAAATTTTCTCTCTGCCTTCAGAGAATATGTTAAATAATCTCATGAAGAAGGGACTAAGTAAATTAATTGGACTAGAAATCCTGTAATCCACAGGAAAGACCTAAAGTCCATGTGCTGAAGAGATCATCCACATTCAGGAAGATGCCTGGAGCATAAGGAGCCAAATTTCCTAAGCCAATGAGCTTCTTCAAGTAAACTTTGAGGAAGGTGCTGTCTCTCTCTCTCTCTCTCTCTTTTTCCCTAATAGCGAGATTAAAACAGGTGATGTTCCTTCCCACTGAAACAACTAACTGTATATAATTCAGACAAACAACAGTGATCAGTCCAGAAGAAACTTGCCTTAGTTAATCACTGCCCATTGTCAAATCCTTCTTTTCCCAAACAAGCTTATGGAAAGGGTTCTGAAGTTGTTTCCAAACACTTCTAATTACATGAAATGTCCTAGACCTTGTACAATCTGGATTTAGGTCAAAACATAGGACAGAATCAACATTATTTCACTGTTGGATAGTCTCCTGCTATTGGTAAAAACAAACCTTTTCTAATCAGTCAGTCATTCCTGAGCTACTAATAACATGTCTGAGGGAGATGGGAGAATTCCAGGGAAATAGACTGCCTAGTGTTCTTACTGGAAAAGAGATATAGTAACCATGCTGAGAAACTGTATCTCCCTTACCTCTGGAGCTCCATAAAGATTAGTTTGCTGTCTGGCCCTATTAAACATTCATAAACACAGAAATTATTGATTCACCACTATAGACTGAGTGTGAGGTTGCATGCTTCTTTCTATCTTGTATAACACAGAATATCACACTACCAATACAGCCCAACACTTTGCCAAGAAATATAGGAGGATACAGATCTATTGGTTAAGACAGAAGTCACAGAAGACAGATTATGCTGATTGTCAGAAAAAATGGTGCAGTGTTTGTTTT
This sequence comes from Antrostomus carolinensis, assembly GCF_000700745.2. Lineage (NCBI taxonomy): Eukaryota > Metazoa > Chordata > Aves > Caprimulgiformes > Caprimulgidae > Antrostomus > Antrostomus carolinensis. The sequence goes on from NW_010326496.1 coordinate 5,890, forward strand.
GGCCACTGGATACGCCCTTCTGAAGAAAGAGACATAATTAACTCGTTGGTTTCTTGCTTACCAGCAGACATTCTTCTGCTGACCTTAGTGTAGTACCATGACCTGTCAATGGTGAGTAGACCATACCCTATCTTGAAAAACAATGGCTAGTTCAATGGTACATCTAACCACCACTTCCCAGCTAAATTTTAGCAAGCTAGTATGAAGCTGTCAGGGCACATGACACACAGGACAGCATTTCATTTCAACAGCTGCAGCACATTGTGCTCGACCTGTCTTCTCCATACTGATTCTCCACAATATATTGAGAAATCACTTGAATGTTAAGTGAAACCTTATCCTTAAGACACTCTCCTACCTATCCTTTTGTGATATCCACATTACTAGGGATGTGAAATGACAAAAATTGTTCTCCTTAGAAATAATGGGAGGGGCATCAGCAAAGTTAATGTCCCTGAAGGCAGAAATTGGAATTTCCTCCGTGAGAATGTAGGAATGACCACAAAATTTTGCTCGCTCGTGCTCAGAGTATATGCTGTTATGAAGTTGTGGAGCAAGCAAGAGAAACTTGCTGTAGATGTTCAGCATCAGAAAATTTCTTATACCCCTGACACTAGCTGATCCTCATGAGGCATTGTAACAACAGGAAGAAACAGTCTCTAATCCATGGAGTAGCCATTACTCTCAGGTTTGTCAGCTGATACTAATCTGAAAATCTTCCAGAAATCTGCTCTACATGCAGATGACATCAAAATGGAATATTAATAATTTGGTGGTCTTTGAACCCTAAAGAAATGTTAGTGAGATGCGAGATGCTATTCGATTATTGAGTCACACACAGGTGAAGCACGGGAAGCCACCACTTCAAAAGACCTAGACCCTTTAAAAAGCTGAAGCCAGTTTACACTAGATTATTGATATTCCATTCCTTGTGTAATTCTAAGGGGCCTGATTTCTGCTATGTCCATGGCTAGTTGAACTTGTCCTAGTGTATGCAATGATTTTAATGTATATTATCTGACACAATAGCAGAGTAATGGCGGAATGCTGTAGGAAGATTGAAAGCAAGATACAGATCTCCGATTGGCAACAGGAGTTCAGTGACAAATACAGCAATTATAATCCCTGTCTGATGTATTTTGCATAACGTATATGAAACTAAGTTGATAATTTCTGCTTCCATGCTATATTTTCAGACTAAGGTCAAGCAATTATAAAGATTGATTTTCATAAACAAGCAGAAGAAGGAAAGAAGAACTTGACAATGGAAAAGAAGAAGGAAAAAAATCCATAATTTTTTTCTTCCCTTGACTGTTGATTTTGTTAAATACAGATATGTATCTGTATATATGAGTTCCATTAAATTTAAGTTAGTCCACTGGGGGAAATGAGGAAGCACAGGCATAGGCCATCACCTCATGTTTCATTGTGCTAACTTATGAAGTTTTCAGAGAGTTTTAGCTGATTTCATCTCAAACTTTTATAATCACAATAGGGATAAAATTAAGTTTCTGAAGTGGTATACTTCAGATTTCACTTAAGATTAGCTGCAGTCACTTTTTTCTCAACATGTTGCTGATTACAGTCCTCTAATTCTGAGAGGACTTCTAGTCTTGGATGACCTATGAACTCTGTTTCCATGGGGATATGCCCCAGAAAAAACAAAAAAACAAAAATCTTTAGCAAAATAGTGATAAACAGGAAGATACTTGAAGTTGTTACATTTCTTCTAGACTCCAGTATATGGAAAGAATACAGATTTTCTTTTTTAGATTAGCATATTTATCATATATATATATGTGTGTATATATATATATATATATGAAGATTAAGTCAAATCCATGCAAAATCTAAGCTTTCTGAATGTGTTTAAGAGGTAGTTGTAAAAGAATTAGTGTTTTTGTAACAGGTAAAGCCAATTTTAAAAAGTTAATAGAATGCTAAATGTTGATTTTTAGTTGTATCTATAAATGGTCTCTAATAAAAATGACAAAATATTGATGATAACTAGAAATTTAGTGAAAAAAATGGCCTTTATTCCAAGGAATTATTGAACCAATTTCAGTATTCATGGCTAGATACAAACACTATGCAGTATATCCTCTAAACCACTGGCAGGAAGAGAATTTGGAATTAATTCCTTTTGCATTTTTACAGCACTTGAATAGCTTGTGAAATAGCCCTGAAGCGATTAAATGTTTCTTGCAAATAAACTCTATCTATTTACATATATCATTGCTTTTTTCATTACCAAGCATCTATATAAAGGAGCAACCCAGCAATGACATAATGGAGTTAATTTCAACTTTGCTTTGTGCATGTCTTTTCAGAAAAGCACATTGAAAAATTCAATCGAGACAGTTTATTATATTTTTCCTAAAACATCGAGTCGTAGGACAACATTTATAAAGCATAAGTTGTCCTTTGTTGTGGCTTTATAGATTTTTCTCCAACTCTGCTGTTTTGATACTAGCAATAGCACCTCCAAAGACATGGTGAAGGGGTAAATCATGATGACATACTTTAGTATGTAATCAGGATGACTGGTAGTTTAACTTGGCTAGCAGCCAAACACTGAACAGCCACTCACTCACTCTACCCCACTCAGGGAACAGGGGAGAGAATTGGAGGGGTAAAGTTAAGGTGACTTGTAGGTTGAGATTAGAACAATTTAATAATCAAAATAAAATGAAAACTTAAAATAATAATGACAACAATAATGGTAGTAATAGTAGTAACAGAATATAAAAATGAGTGATACACAGTGCAATTTCTCACTACAGACAGCCAAGCCCTACACATTCCCAGATAGCAATCCCAGAGGAGCAACTATCCCAAAACAGAAATGGCAATTCTGGAAGAGAGTGAGTGACAGCCAGAGCACAAAAGAGCAAGCATTATGGTTGACTCTCACTAATATACTGAATATGATGTTATATGACACGAAATATCCCATTGGCATATAAAAATGGAGGCCTGTGGTTAGTGGTGTTCCCCAAGAGTCAGTACTCAGTCCAGTCCTACTCAATATATTCATCAGTGACTTGGATGAAGGGACTGAGTGTACCCTCAGCAAGTTTGCTGATGACACCAAACTGGGAGGCATGGCTGATACACCAGAAGGCTGTGCTGTCATCCAGCGAGATCTGGACAGGCCGGAGAGTTGGGCAGAGAGGAACCTGATGAAGTTCAATAGGGGCAAGTGTAGGGTCCTGCAGCTGGGGAGGAATAACCCCAAGCACCAGTACAGGCTGGGGGCTGACCTGCTGGAAAGTAGCCCTGTGGAGAAGGACCTGGGAGTGCTGGTGGATGACCAGTTGACCACAAGCCAAAAATGTGCCCCTGTGGCCAAGAAGGCCAGTGGTATCCTGAGGTGCATTAAGAAGCACATGGGCAGCAGGTGGAGGGAAGAGATCCTCCTTCTCTTCTCTGTCCTAGTGAAGCCAAATCTGGAGTACTGTGTCCCATTCTGGGCTCCTCAGTTCAAGAAAGACCAGGAACTACTGGTGAGAGTCTAGCGGAGGGCTACAAGGATGATTAGGGGACTGGAGCATCTCTCTTATGAGGAAAGGCTGAGACCTGTGTCTTTTTAGCCTGGAGAAGAGAAGCCTGTGACAGGATCTTGTCAATGCTTAGACTGAGATGGGACCTAATTAATGTTTATAAATATCTAAAGGGCAGCTGTCAAGAGGATGGGGCCAGGCTCTTTTCAGTGTTGGCTGGCGATAGGACAAGGGGCAACAGGCACAAGCCGGAACACAGGAGGTTCCATTTAAACATGAGGAAAAACTTCTTTACTGTGAGGGTGACAGAGCACTGGGACAGGCTGCCAGAGAAGTGTGGAGTCGTCTTCTCTGGAGATTTTCAAAACCCACCTGGACACTTTCCTGTGCAACTTGCTCTGGGTGAACCTGCTTTGACAGGGGGGGCTGGACTAGATGATCTCCAGAGGTCCCTTCAAACCTCTACCATTCTGTGATTCTGTGATTAGCAATAACCGATGGGGCAGACTGGTGGAAAACTTTGCTGTCATTGTTACTAAATATTTATATTGCCTGGCAACTTTAGTCAAGGATTAAGCATATATTAGTAAGTACTTTGAGTATCTATCTTAGATGTGGAGGATACAGAGCTTGATATGTAAAGTGTAGACTCACTTTGTTTGGAATCCCGACTATTCGGACACAGGAAAAAAGCTAAATAGGTGAAATTTTTTAAATAAATGAATAAATAAAAATGGAAGTTACAGTGAATAATGGAGGAAGGGATGTCCTGTTTTTTTTTTTCAGCAGCAAGAGAAGTCTTAAAGAGAATATTATGTTGCATTGAAATTTTGTGTTAAGACAGGTATGATGACATCATGAGGAAGTAAAGAGTTAAAATATGAATGAGAAAGTAATGCTGTTTTCTGGTGCTCTTCTGGGTGTCAGAATATGGGTGACAATCCTACTACACT
>NW_010326496.1:10371-27814 GCF_000700745.2 Antrostomus carolinensis
ATGGGCACCATAGGACTAAGTCCTTGATATGACCCTTCTTTTCCAAAAGCATTTGGACAGATTTAAGAAGAAAACATTAACCCAAGTAACACTCCACAAAGAGGCAACTGCTTATTCAAAGGATTCCCAAGACACAGATTGCTTGGAGTAGGAAAAATGTATTGAAAGAAAATATCACTGTACATTTGCCTGTTATTGTATCCTTCCTCAGAGAATTGCAAGGAATCTCTGGAGTCATCTAATGCAACCTTCCTGCAAAAGCAGGGTCACATAAGGCCCAGGACCATTTCCAGACAGCTTTTGAATATCTCCCAGGATGGAGATTCTACAACCTCCCTCGGTAACCTGTGCCAGTGCTCAGTTACTCTCAACGTTCTTGATTTAAAAAACTTCAAACTTTAAAAATTTCCTAAGCATACACTTCTGAGCACTACCAAATTAGTGGACTAAATGGACCTTTGGTCTGACAGCTATGTAATATCCTATCTTACATTTTATTGCAGAAGTTTTCTTTGCAGGGTAGAGAAAAGGCAAGTTGTTCACCAACACAAGAGATCTCCTCTATGGAATCTTACAATCAAAGCACTCTAGAACTCTAGAGCAATTCTCCATTGCTCATCCATCAAGCTACCTCCTACCCTTGCACATCTCTATAATTTACAATGTCAGCCTTTCTACCTTGCATCTATTGTAGATAGATGCAAGGGAGATTTATTGTAGAATAAATAGAGTTGTTTATCTTCAGCTTTTGGTTTTTTCAAGCTCACTGTTAGCTTATCAGGAATCACAAGTTAGAGCAGCTTTTTGGAACAATACCAAACTGTATTTAATACGGCAATAATCAGATACTGAGGAAAGAATAGTCTAGACTAATAAGCTGAAACTTCCATGCATAAATTGTGTATACAGTTATACATATACAGAATATTAAGTTGCTGTATCTTTGTTAACTACATAATACAATTTCACCAGTTAAAACTGATAAAAGAGACTAAAATTTCCTTTAGCCTCTGCAAAAGTTTTTTTCAGATATTAATATCACTGTAAACAAAACCCTGAAATGCATGAATATAACTTCACAATAACACTTCAGTAAATTATGGTTCTAATAGTCTTCCAGTGACACAAATTACAGTTTTACTGTAAGCATGTAGCAAGTTTGGCAGATCTCTTAAGTGACCTACATTTTACATTTCAGAAACCAACTTTTCCTGCTCTTACGTTTGGCACCAATTCTCCTCCTTTTATCAGTAGAAGATAGTTAGCAAACAACATTTTCCAGCTTTTGCCTTTGTAGAAACCCATCAAAATTCTGTTTTTCTTGACTCTAATTGCTACTTAAGGTTTAATAGTAACCAAATGCAGCACTCTGTGCTGGGCAGCAGCCCCATTTAATCAGTGCTCTTGTAAAACTTCTTAGCTTCTTTAATCTGCCTCTTCTGTATATTCTGGGCTACAACTTCTGGCTTTATATACTAGGCTGTGCTTTCTCTCTCACTTTTTTTTTTTTTTTTTGAAACCCATTGAAAAGAATATAAATAGCATTGTTGTGTTATGCATGGGCTTAGGTCTATATAGAGTGTGAATGAAGGGTGAAAGGAGAGCACCTGTATTATGTGGCCTTGAATATTTCTACTGCTGTAGTGCTGGTGGGAAGACTATAATATTCTTCAGATTTTCAATTTTTCTGTCATTGACTTTGCTTATGTATTATCAGAGGTCTTGTTTGATTCAAAGAGTCTTGCTTAAGGGTTATTAGAGGGGCACAAGAATGACCCATTTTGATTATTGAATTTTGCATTGTTATTGAAGGCCTAGCAGATTTTGAGTAGACTGGGATATTATAACATTGTAAACACAGGGACCAGCAATGCTGTTTATACTCTAATTACAGAAGTCCTGTGTCCATGATGTCTAGTGATTTCCCTGGAGTGTTTCACAGTACATCAGACTTCATTACAAGGAAATTTAAAAAGATCAGGCTAAATTTTCTTTTCTAAACCCTATCTCATTGACATAATTATCAGGCAGCTGCTTATGTATTAAAATGCATAATTTTTATTTTACTTTAGGATTAGTTGTTCTTCCAGTATTTGTAGTCCTGTATGGTGTTAGAGGTAGGTAAATTTTCACAATTTCAACAAATATTTTTAAAGATGAATTAAGCGCTACTAGGTTTAAACTCTTTGCTTCTGCAAGTGTTAGAGCACGTAAGCCTGATGGCTGAAATGTTCATGAAAGCAGTAAGTATTAAGTAAATATTAGAGACTACTGGCAACAAGTAAATTCTGATTGTATGAACTCAGATAACCTTCACACAAACATGACTCTGAGTACCTCCAGACAATAAGGAAACAGAAAGTGGTTGCGATGTTTCGTCCATGCACTTTGACTTGCATTTTAAATATCAGCAAATAAATAATATTTGTGAAAAATCTCAAGCAATACAAGACACATACAACATCAACAAACTATATATGATTAAAACTGACATAGCTGTAGTTACATCAAAAGATGTAAATTCTGTACCTGTCACCTAATTTGTTCTCAATCCTCCTTTAAATTATATTTGCCTTTGTGTTGGGTTTGGCTGGGGGTGGGGAGGGGTGGTGTTTTTGGTAGTGGGGGAAGGGGCTACTCTGTGAGAAGCTTCATGAAAACTCCCCTGGCTTCAAGGTGTACCCCCCCAGCCCAGGCTGAGTCAATTAGAAATAGAGAAACACCTCTGCAAATCCATATTTGTGAGGGGAAGGACTGTCTTGAAAAGAAGAAGGTGGAGAGAACCTGGGGGAGAGACCATTGACCTGAACAAAAGACAACAAATGCCCTAAACAAAGAGAGAGCTTCGTTGCCAGAAGGAAGGAGGAGGAGGGGGAGGACAGAGAACCTCCACCCAGGGAGTAGGAGAAGGCAAAGGAGGTCCCCTGCAGCCCATGGAGGTTCAATGGCAGAACAGATACTCACGTGTAGGCCACGGAGGACTCCACACAGGAGCAGAAAAGCTGAGCCTGAGGGCAAGTGTGACTGAGTTGAGACCCCCAGAGTCGCTCAGTGCCAGAGTGGGGGTGGACCCCCAGTGTTGGGGGGTAGGGGTGGAGAAGGTCTGCTGAACTGGAGGCCTGTCTGCAACCCATGGTAGTCCCCATGCTGGAGCTGGGACCTGTGTCCAAAAAGGCCCGTGACTCCATGGGAAGCTTGCTCTGGAATACTTTGTTCCTGGACTTTCATGCCAGTAACAGCAGCAATGGTGGACTGACTGCAACCTCAATTCCCTGTCCCCTGAGCCACTACGGGAGGGAAGGTAAAGAAATCAGGAGTGAAGTGATTTGAGCCCAGGAAGAAGGGAGGGTTGGGGGAAGGTGTCTTAAGATGTGGTTGTTATGTCTCACTTTGTTACTTGGATGAATGGCAATGAATTAAGTTGATTTTTCTTCACAAAGTTGAGTCTGTTTTGTCCATGACCATAACTGGTGAGTGAGCCATCCCTGTCCTCATCCTAATCTGTGCCCCTTTGTTGTGATTCCCTTCATAACTCACTGGGTGGGGGGAGTGAGTTCAGGACCATATGGTCCTACTGTGGGTTATGCCACCTCAGCCTTATCTTCTTTTTCTTCTTTGGGGCATGACTTATGGCTTAATGGAAGGATAGTGAAGCTTTCCAGTAGTTTGTGTGAAGGGCATGGAGTCTCAGTCACTGTTGGTGTTATATTCACATGTGCATTTTGCTAATGAGATAGATATGACTGATCCTGCTCTGTGGTAGGCAAGATCAGCTGCCCTCCTGAGGTTGCTTCCAGGCCTGTTTTTCTAGGATTTCAAACTACTTCTCCAGTAAGCAACTCATCCGGGTTATCTCTGAGGAAGATCTTTATTTGCATGTAGTAACTCTGGGATATTCAATAAATAAATAGCACTCATAAATTGCAAAAATTGGAGCTTTTAGATTCATAAGAGCTGCTTTATTGCAGAAAAAAATACAGATTTTATAATTAGTTCATAATGAACAATCTTGACTTCTGTTTTCTGAGAAACAATATCCAATTTATACAACTTTTATTGAGAACAAATTAAAGTGTGATGAAAATTTATCCTTGTAATGTTCCTCAGTGTACGGTAACTCTGCATCAAATAAAGTACCAGTGAATTTGGAATGTGGAAGAACATGATACTTACTTTATTCTCAGTCTGCTCTAGCAGTTCTATCTGCTAATCAAATGAAAAGCATGTGACCTTGTTTGTCTCTGTATTTAAGCTCTCAAAATACTTTCCCTGACTCTGCACATTGTGAAATTAAAAAAGGTAATGTTTTATTTTTAGATTCATATTAAGTAATGATACGATGTTGGTGTATTTCCACTGTTCATTGCTTGCCTTGAAATAAGCATACTTACCAAAGTTCCTGCTAAAACTACTCCTGTTTCTAAGCATGTAGGTCAAGGTCTTTGAAATGTTTAATGATTTGGTGTTGTCAATATTTTAGCATTCAGCACTTTCTAAACAATGGCCCTTTTTGTGGTATTTCAGTACACCAATATTTATATTCAATACATGGTGATTCTTTTTTGAATGCCGTTATGATCTATAAAGATGTTTTATGACTGGACAGAGAGTCTGTAACCACACACATATAGTCATGTAAACTCAAGCAGATTACATTTAGTGAGGACTGAGGAAATACACACCTGTTACATTTCTGCTCATTGCTTCCAAAGGCTAATTTTCATAGGCTGAGGAGGACTATATTGATGAGTTGGGAAAGTTGAGACAGAAATATGCTGGTTTGCTGCTAATCTAATTTGAAAATATGACCCATAATTTTAATTTTAACTTTAATAACATTATTATCAGTATTATGCAGATGGTCTGCAAATTATATGCTGACATTTAATATCTATGACATTATTTTTAACTGTGTTATGCTGTTTATAAATTTATGCTATTCAAAACTCTTTAGAATAAATTCAAGTTTTTAGTTTAGTAATTTCTGATTTTCAAGAGCCTAAAATCTCGCTGCTTATTCTACAGACATCCTTTGGATAGAGTATTGCAAACCACAATGCTACATCTTAGGCCACTCTTTTTTTTTCCAAGAGTCTGAATGTTTCTAACATTTTGGGACCCAAATTCTACACCTCAACATGGCATATTAGACTAGCTGATTTTCTAAAGGGCATGGAGTTTAAAAGCCAATGAAGTGTGAGTGCTTTGGTATGAAAAATACTATTAAAAACTTACATTGGTCATGGAAAGAATACCATAATGTTAAAGAGGAGCTATATAGTAAATATAAATATATAATTACTATATATATTATTTCATATATTATTATATATTTAATAGGCGTTATTATATATTAATTTATTCTCAGTGTCATCTCAGAGATGTCAGTTTCTTAGACTGACCAGCCTAATAAGTTGTTCATGTCTTTAGAGGAAAAAAAAGCCTTTAGAAAGCACTAAATAAATTATGAAGTTATTATGCTTGTAATTAGAGTCACGTTACCCAAGACCTGACTGGTCCCCAGTGAACACAGCTGTTTTGACCTAATTAGCTGGTGACATAACAACATTTTAACTACAGTTAGACAAAATGGAGACACTCTGCACCTTGAATACCCAGTGATGCTTAAGGCTGTGTAGATAATCCTGTGTAGGTAATCTCAAAACAGGTATTTTAATATAGCATGTGCCTGATCATAGATAAACTCAATGGTTTATGGTAGGATTAAATGAACTTTCTATCCTGTTTTTGATAGAATTACAAATACTCTGTTATCCAAACTTAAATGTATTTGATTTACAGTATTTTCCATTCGTATAGGTATTTTATCTGCCCATTCTTCCTTAGACCACAAACTACAGCTTTACTTTAAGAATTTTACTTAATTGCTTTATTGCTATGGATTTTTTTGCCCTATAACTGTGTAAACATCTTTGTAACCCCATTCAGCAATTAACCCTGTACTGTGGCATTAATGTTTGTTTTAAGAGTATCTGTGGATGACATGCTATAACCATTAAAACTAAGTAGAATTAGAAAAAAATCTGTTCATTATAACAGCAAAAGTGTGTATTGGAAACTGGGTTCATTACTGTGCTGTGAACTGTACATGATCTTGAAAAAAACACAGGAAAAGTAAGAACAATCTATGATCTACATTTAGCTTTACTTTTTTCCCAAATACTTTGTGATACTGTTTGTTGGTAAATACAAGACATACGAGAAAGACAGTCTTCAGAATTACATAGCAACAAATACCAAAGCTGCCAATACCGTAAAGAGTAAGATTCAATTTTCACTGGATATGTGTATAGTACGGTGTCTCTAAATGTTCTGAAGTGAGAAGATTGGCCTTTCATAATCTATCAAACATTATCACAGCACTATATCATTAGCAATCTGTAACAAAGGAATGTAGTAGTTATGTCCAAGTCTAGTAGAGCTTGTTAGGGCTGTGCAAAACAATCAGAATTTAGCCTCAAATCTCTTTTACACAGCCCATTCTTTATGTTATCTGGATGTCTCAGTTATTACTGTACCTACACTTCCTTAACCCACTCACGTAGGGAAGTGCTATAGTCTCCATTTTGGAGATACAAAGCAGATGATGAAACAGATGAAGACTTACTTGTCAGGTGTCACAGAGTAATTTGTGGGCAGGGTAATTTGTAATGTGCTTCTGTAACTGGATAACAACACTTCAATTCTGTAATTAAGTCTCTTGCAGCCTCCTCTGCCCAGGTAACATCAAGTCCTCCTCTTCCTTGTGCAGAAATAGTGCTCAAAGGGATGTTACACCACTCTTAGTTTTTGAGATTCTCAGGGGCTTGCGTGTATCCTTTCCAGTAACCTGCAATGGTCAGTTTAAGGGCTGCTAATATTAAAATCTAAGTTAGTGGAAAGAAGTCTCCCTTGGCTGTCATAACCATTGCCCATTTTACAAGCAATAAGCAGCAGAGAGACAGCTGCCATCAAGGTTGGAGAAACAATATAAAAAGGCATCTAGAAACATCAGAGATGAATATAGTTTACACACATGAGATCTCAGTGACAGCTATCCATGAAACTGGATATGTTAGAAATCAGTATTCTGAGCAGAAGCCCAGTTGGCTGTGATTTTTTCAAAATTCTTCAAGAAAATATTTTTTTTTAAATTTAGTCCAGAAAACATGCCTGATGCTTTTTGTTATGAAAGAGATATTTTGTGTCTGTCTCCAAGTCTTTGTTTCCTTTGGTTCCCCTTTGGTTCCTTTTCTTTGAATTCAACTTTACTCTGAAAAGTACAGAAAAAATGCAATCAAAAATAGATTTTTAATAGGAGAGATTATTTTAAATATGCTTATTCATTTTAATTACGTGTATTTCTGTCTGTTAAGCTTTTGATTCCTATAGTATTTTGAAAGCCATTAGTAGTCCTTCTTTCTGTTTTTGTTTCTCCTCCCCAGTTTCTAAATAGGGTATGTTTAGAAAAAAAAAAAGATCACTTTCACAAAACTAACAGTTGGGTTATTTTTGTCATTATTGAGCTAATGTTGTACTTATAATTATATCATTCCCCCTACTTTACAATGCTTTACTAATTACACTTAAAGTATAGCTTTTCCCTTTTGTGTTGGTATGTTGTCTTTCTTTACAACTCTGTAGTTTTGTGCCAGTAATGTCAGCTGCTCCTTTAAACTTTTACTATGCAAAGAACTCATATTTTCTGTGAAATGTCAACAAATGCAATTAACCTTGCTTTGACCTTTTCTCTGCTTTAAGTATACTGCTTTGGATTTTGTGTATAACAAAGGGTTGTTTTTCACGTTGTACAAACAAACTGAAATACTGAGAACAAGCCTTAACAGAAACAGGATATGTGTCAGGTTGCGCGATGACATGTGTGTGTCTGTGTATGTAAATATGTGTGTGTGTAATATGTATAAATGTATTTGTATGCATGTGTACATAATATAATGAATGTAAAGGTGATGTGTATAGCCTGTATAAAAACTGCAAATATACTAATAGTATCTGTAATTAAAGGGAAAGGGAATCATGCTTTGGAAATTTCTTCCCAAGTGCTCTGTCTGTTACTGTACAATTTTTTTTTTCACTCAAACATGTATCCTAAACCAACAAAGTAGATAAGTAAGCATTATATTATAAAAGATAATGGCATACATAGCATTCAGTAGGTCAGCAGAAACCCCACTTTCCTGCTAGAGATGGGAATTAGGTGCCAGGGACATGAGTGCACCCTGCCTTCCAGGAGAGTTGGCTTCTTGGGCTCAGGACCAGCCTTGGCAGTGCAGCTGCCCAACCTTGCACCAGAGATAATGCTGTGTGAGAAAAAGCTGTGAGAAGTGACACCCTGTCCCCCTTTGCTTGGGAACTGCTTTTAAGCCCAGGCCCTTGCCCTCAGTCTCCACCGTAGCTACCCTGCCCATGCCTGGCCATGTGCCTTCATGACTCCAGCCCTGATCTGCTGATCTGCCTTCATCCGAGACTTGCCTATCTCTGTGGACTTACCTGGCTGTCACTGGACTGCAGCTGGTCTGGTTTACTGTCTCCACACCTGATCCTGTCACTGGCTTGCTGACTCAACTTCCTGGATTGACCTTGGACCTGACCTGTGGCTGTGGACTTGTCTGAGGATTTGGCTTCTTAGTTGAACCTTGTTACTGTCACTGGACCTGTCCTGCTCACCTTGGTAGGGTGTTGTGAGCCTGTGCTCATTGTCACTGCCCCTGCCTGCCTTACTGTCATGTTTGGCTCCCAGTTTCCCTTGCTGAGCACCTTGCTTCTGCTACTCCCTGACATTAGGCTTATAATATATTTTTTTAAAATCCAGACCTAATCACAGACATAATTTACCTTCATTTGGATTTGTGGGTACTCAATTTGATGATCAGATTCCTAGGAGCATTTCAAGTTGAGCATCCCAACATGGGAAATCCCATTTAGAACAAGTTCTAGCCCTTAACATGTCTGAAGCTCCTTATGTAACATAATGTTTTCTAAAAAATTAATGGCACGACATAAATCAGATAGCTAGAGGCAGAAGTTATGAGATTTACACTCATTTTGCCAGTACAAAAGAGGTAGATGAATATCATTTTACCTATCAGAGATTTAATCCCCAGAAGGTTCAGTGATCCCCATTTTCTTACAGTGGTTGGCTCCACATACTCAGGCAATGAGCTCTTGAATGTGTACCCATTCATTTAACATCTGCCAACGTACTCCGTGTTGGTCAAAAGCTCCTCTGTCTTGGAGAATGTCAAGTAGAAGCATAGAGGTGCTAATTTTAGTGTCCTGGGAAACAAGATTTGGCATTAACTCAACTGGTATTTTCTACCTCTCTTCTCTGACATCATCCCATTTCTGCATAAGTTACTTGAACAAAACAACCATTTGGACAATTGTCTCTGTGGGCTTTCTGGAAGAAATGGTTGACTTGGAAGGTTATGAGAAAAAAATTAGTAGAGAATACATTACATTTAGAGAATACATGTGATGATAAGTAGATGGAGCTGTAATGACCGAGGTAGCTGGGAGAATACTTCGTATGGTGTTGCTCCTAGCAACAAAATTCTCAATTTGGATGTTGTGGTCATTATGTGTATTCAGAAAAATATCATATGATGAAGAAAACTGAATCCTCTCTTCCTGTCATCTCCTTCCTTATATATTACTATATTTTATGTATGTGATCTAAGGCAAAAATGAAATTAGCTCAATAATTTACAAGTTGATAAGCAGGAGATAAGATCAACTGCAGCTGCATACGTCTGTAAAAAAAAAAATTAATTTAAATAAAATCCTTGACTTGTTTATGAAACAGCACAACTCAGAAATCTTTCACGACAATATTTCCTATGTGGTGCTTTTTGTACAAATTTTAATTATTTTGCATTAGCATTTTGATATTCTTTTTAAAAGTGAAGATCTCTCTTAAAATTCTAATGCTCCATTACAACTTCACCAGTTTTGGTTATAAAAGCTATGCCATCCTAAAGGTAAAATAAATTTTACTTCAGGTGGGCTTTTAATACAAGTTTTCCCATTCTGAGAACTAAGCATTCTTAATATTAAAAATATATCGGAGAAAGAAAACTAATTGAAGAGCTGCAAGGGACAATTGGAAAAATCATTCAAGGCAAAGGTTTAATAAATGATATTGCCCAGAAACAGATCAATCTTAACACAATTATTGTGAACATTATGATCAAGTTAATTATCTGACATCAGAAAAGGCTTACTGAGCATTTTTGGATTTGTTTTGCAAATTATTTGACTATGCATAGCTTTATAATTTAGGTATGACAGGACATCATTAGAGGAGGAAGACTGAAAAATAAATGTCCTTCAGAAACCCCAGTGTGAAGTATCTGGTCATGTCAGTGATTTGTTATCCACGTGAATATTTACTTAGACTCCTCATGTGAATAACTGATCGCTGGGAGGAACGGGGTGTTTCAACTCTGGCTTTCAAAGATTACATGATAATTGTGGTCTTGTGAATGTTTATGAATCACCAAAATGGTACCTCTGTGTGTGTAGGTGTTTGATATAGCTGATTCAGATAATTGTAGGATGGGGGGAAAAAAAGTCAGAGTTCAGACTTACCCCTTCTCCAGCTGTGGCAACATTTGTCTTAGACCAGAGGATATGTGAATGTTTTGGATTTGTGTTGGTGACTCAGCTAGAATTTTAGACAAACCAACAGAAGCCTCCTTATTCTTTGAATCAGAAGTAGCTTAATGGATGGACTCTACAGGCACTCCTAACTTCACTCTATTTTTGAAATATTTAATAAGATTATATTTGAAATGAGACAGTCTTGGAACATGTTATTCGCACACAGCCATGTGTACTCTTTAGCAGATTTGCAGCTCAACAATACTCCTGCCAAAATGCAAAATCTCTGCTAGTTTAAGTGACATCAAGATTTGGCTCCCGATCCTTCAGTACAAAGCAGCTCAATGGTTGCTCTCCATTACACCAGTCATAGCCTGCTCATAACTCATTTCAAACTCTTGCACCCTTCTCCTAGCATGCTGTAAAGTAGTTGGATCCAGGTCTTATGACTGCACTTAGGATGTTTGCAAACTGGATGTAACTTACAAAGCAAGGAGGATAGCACGAAATCTCCTACTAGGGAGGATAAAAATAGGATGTGATGACCCTTACGAACAGTTCCATTGTAATTTCAGCTTTTGCTCATATGCAGGAACATTCTAATTTGACTGCTAGAACCGACGTATAAATTGTAGTACCATGAACATTATTTACCATATTTCACAGCAGCATGTGGAAACCAGTCACCTCAGAACTTCATTGTCTGGGTGCCGTACAAGAATACAAACCCCCAGCAACTCTAACAAAAGGGTTTTGTATCTTGCTGCAGAACTTAGTACTGATTTTCGCTCATTTGCTCCAGATCTGTGTTTTACCTGCCTTTGTACTAAGAAAAGAATGATTCAGTTCTATAAATGCTGTTAGTTGCAACACATGGTTAAAGGTCTGTTTCAAGGATTCACTTTACTCTTACGGATGGAAATCCTAAACCAAATCTTAGGTTCTCTTTTGTATCTTTGACTACTACAGTTTGTTGGAGTTCTTCTCTTTCATGTGAACAGCCATAGGGTCTTTGCCTTTATGCTGGAGAAATTGCCTCCAATTCCAGAGATGAGTAGCCTGAAGAGAGCAGAATTTGACCCATATGTTTTATTCCAATAAATTTACATACTACAGCAGTTACACTGATCTTAACTGTTCTTTTGTGCGCCAGTATGAGTCAACTATTCTACTGGTGTCAATGGTGATACTCCAGGTAAAAGCAATACCATTTAGCCTTTCCTTTTAGGAGCAAATTAAGTTATGTGGTCCATGGGATGGCCAGATAACACAAATGCAATATGCCTGTGGTAGTCACTTCTGCTTTTTTGTTTCATAGAGATTTTATATTTTCAGAGGTAATGTTTTTAAGCTTATGAGCAAGTACAATGTGTTCTCTTTCTAAATACAGTTTCTGACATAAAAAATCACTACAATCCAATATATTATTTCTTGGTGATTTAGCACTTTTAGTGTTTGGTGAAAGCATGAGGAGAGGAGAGGGAAAGGATTTTATCAATCAATAACTGAAAATAATAAATATTTTGTATTTATTGCAGCCCTCTTTCACTTTTATGGCTTTGAATAACTCACCCTTTTCTGGGTGAAGTTCACGTCTGAGTTCTTTGGTCAGAAACTTTTCTTCCTAGAAACTGCATGCCATCCCCAGTACTGGGGACACTACATATCAGTATAGACTGCTCTAGTACGATATATGCTCTAGCACTGTGTAAACGTGAAAGAATAAACCTCTCTAAACAATATCTGTCAGTATCAGAAATCACTTTAACAAGCGTGATCAAACACAGAAGCAATCTGATGTTTGAAAGAGAAGCAAATTTCAAATTACTTACTTAATATGATTCAGGAATCATCTCAAGTTCAATGTACTAGGATGTATATATTAATATATACATTAAAAAAGTCTAAATAGTTAATTTTTCTTTCAGTTAAGCTTTCATTGCTACGAAGAGAAATAGGATTTATCTTGCTGCAAATTTAAGCCCTGGTGCAGCAAAGATTTACAGTACTGAGTAGGACTGTTTTATACAAGGAGTATTCCCCAGAAGTCCAACTGACTCCAGTGCTCAGTTAAGATCATGCATTGGTCCTTGCGGAAATAAGGCCTAAGTGTTTTATTACACTTAGAGAAAGCAGTGTAGGAATTACAAATGAATTATGATACTAATTATGAGAACAGTTCTACATGCAGTGCAATCATATTATTCCTCACATCTAAAGATACAGTATCTTATATAAACAAGACCAGCAAAGAACAAGAAAGGAAGCAGTGGCTTGAGGAGATGATCTGTTCGAGGTCAGAGCAGCTGGTCAGCAGAAGACCCTAAACAAGGATTTAGGAGATATGTGTTTAATGTTCCTTCTTGTCCAGGAAGCCATTCATTCCTGCCAATCAGATTTTGAAATTTAGACAGCAGTGAGCAAAAGAAAAAAAAAATGTTCTGTCAAGAAGGAGAGAGATGTTTTATCTCTATCTGTGTCATGACCAAAAGGATTCAAGTCCTCCTGTTGGTAGAGTACTTAGTCAGCTGATGACGTTGCTCCTGCTTACATTATATGAAGATTTAGTGATACTTCATCTTTAATTTTAGAAAAGGTAGAGGATATTTTGACCAATGGCAGCCTTACCTGTATTATGCTTTTGTTTGTTTGTTTTATGAGGCCACAGGAAAACATGGTCTGATGTATATTATGTGTATGAATCAGTACTATATAGACTGATTTTAAAAGTGACTTTCATTTGACAGCAAAGAAGTGTCAGATTCTTCCCTTTCACTGTAGTATTCTCTTTATTTGTCTAATATTTCTGATAAGATGTTGCTAAACATTGTCATACACAATCTTTAGGGTCAAATTCAGACAAGTGTCTCGTGTATAACTAAAGAAAACTTTAAGAAAAACTAAAGAAAATATAATTCTTTTTCTTTTAGACAAACTGTAGAAATTTTTTTCTGCCTGTGTCACTTGAAACTGTAACGAATTATTCTGTACATTTTAGTAGCCTTTTCCTGCTGTTACTTATTTGAAATAAAGAGGTTTCCAAACATCTTACTCAGGACTGGGTCCTGTTCTGTTAGGTCACTGTACATGGATGTAGTCTGAAATGTTTATACACTGCATACAATAAAATCCTGAAGTGCTTTAGTGTCTGAGGCAGGCTGTTTACCACTGCAGCTCAGAAGACCCCTGTGGGTCTCTGACTCCTTGCTGAGGATTAACCCTAAATGTGTCTACTTTACAGCTGTATTCTATTCATTTCCCATTGCCCCATTTAAGTCAAGGACAGTACCTGCAGGATTGAATCAGTGATAAAGGTGAAACTTGTACAAAAGGAACATACAGTATGGTGTAAAACCCTATGAAGCATTTAACTTTGGTTCCATGAAGCATTTAATTTTGATTTAAAGGTAAATGCTATAAATCTTTGCTGGTTGCTATTTTCAGTCATGGTTCTATAGCCAGATATTTATATCCTGAAAATGAAATAGTGGAGGAACAAATCTAATGTCTCACAGAAAAATGTTTAAGGTGCAAGTTAAAATAAATAATAAAAATAACAACAACTAGACACAATCCTACAGTATTTTATTACAGACATTTATTTGCCATGTACTTTTAAAACTAGTATGGAAGAAATAATTTGGAAGGATCACAGAGTCTGCATTTTTAAAGTCCTTTACAGAGTAATGATACTAAAGTTTTACTTGGTTTTCCATCCACATAGAAACATCTTTGGTTCTGACTTCTTGGTAGAGGAATACGATGTGTATGTGATCATATTCCAGGATCATTCACTAGTAAAGAAACTTGTATTACTGGGTCCATGTTAGCTGTAAATGAGTATGTCTAGATGTGTCATGTAGTCCCTATGGAAAACTGACAGAGCAGCAGATGTCATAAGCTTAGTTAAATGCATGTAAAAATTAAATTTTATGTCTGATACAAAAGAGTACTCTTGAGGGCAAATTTCAGGAAGGTCTAAGCCATCATATTCAGGAGCAAGGAAAACAGAGGTAGTCTGTGTAAAGTTCTCAAACTCAAAGAGTCACTGTTTCCATCTGAGTTGCCTGTGTGCAGGTAATCCCCCCTGGGATGTGTTCTCTGGTGGTAGGAGTGAGACCTGCTCCCTGCCAACCTGCAGTGGGGACATTTCGGGGGAAGGAATTTTCTCCTGTCATACGAATACTCCTCATGGATGGAAAACAGTGCAAGGAGACACTATGTAGTTTTACTTACATGACGCTTCACATGATGATCCGAGGGCTGGAGCACCTCTCCTATGAGGACAGGCTGAGAGAGTTGGGGCTGTTCAGCCTGGAAAAGAGAAGGCTCTGGGGAGATCTTATAGTGGCCTTCCAGTACCTGAAGGGGCCTACAAGAAAGCTGGGGAAGGACTTTTCATAAGGGCAGTTAATGAGAAAACAAGGGGAAATGGGTTTAAGCTGAAAGAGCGTAGGTTTAGATGAGATATTAGGAAGAAATTCTTCACTGTGAGGGTGGTCAGACACTGGCACAGGTTGTCCAGGGAAGCTGTGGATGTTCCCTCCCTGGAAGTGTTTAACGCCAGGTTGGATGAGGCTTTGAGCAACCTGGTCTAGTGGAAGGTGTCCCTGCTGATGGCAGGGGAGTTGGAACTGGATGATCTTTAAGGTCCCTTCCAACCTGAACCATTCTATGATTCTATGATTCCCACAACAATCTTCCTGAGCTGGCGCAATCCATCCTATACGTGTGCTGCAGCTTCAGGATCAGCTCAGCTCAGCTCAACTGAGTCAGTTGCTGGTCTGACTGAAAACATCAGGATCTCGCATACTTTCCTCTGGTTTCTAGGCTTATTCTGCAGTCAGATCGACTCACCAACCCATTTTACCCTGAAACCACACAAACAATAAAGCTGATGCTAAGAAAGCAGCAGGGCATGCAGACAAGTCGAAGAACTGTTCCCTGCAGTAGCAACACAGTGTTACTTCAGTGTAAACTGATCATGAAACTACACACTTTTTACTTCTGTGAATAAAATTCTTGTTTTTTCCTTTTAGTCTATCTGCCTATTTTCTATGAAATGCCTAGAAACCTGTCCCGTGAACCTCCCTCTCTGATGCAGTAGATGAGGAAGATAGCTACTATAGTGGCCCTTTCTCTGTGGGATGTAAAGGTAAGGTTAAAAAAAGTCTGGAGTCACACTGATTTATTTTTTCTTAGCATTTTAGTCCTATATATCCAAACCCTAAATGTGATGGTGGTTTTTCTTTCAGAGCTAGTTGCTATAATTGCTCAAGAAATCACAAGGAGTATGTCTTATGTCGTAATCAATTTATTTCAGTAAAATACAGTGGGGCTGGTTTAAGATGCTGGTTTAAGAAATGTTCCGATTAGATAGTCAATAATAATGGGTGGAAACAACATTTTACCATCATTCATGTTTGTGCAGCACAAATAGCCTTTCCTTTTTTTGCCACAGGAAAATTTTGGAATCTTTGTTTTTATTGTATATTGTACATGGCAAGTCTATTTTATTAAGAAGGAGGTGCTGTTTCCTAACACCAGGTGCAATTTTCTAATGTTAGGATTACTGAAAGGGACAGAAAAGTAATATGTATTTCTTTTCTGTTTCTCAGCTTGTGTTTCACACTTGACAGCACTCCATGCATAGTTCATTCAGCTTTTCCCCTGGGTAGCCAATCAATAAGCCAATTTCCTTTGCTGTTTGAGCCTTTTGCTCAACAACAGAGGAAAATAAAAGCATTTCAGAGTGTAGGAAAACATGCATATAAGCTCACAAATATTGACAGGAAGACTCAGAGGCAGATGAGCTATCAGAAATTACAACTTTCTAGAAGCCACACACTATGCATGTGCAGAACACAAGGTGGGAGCGGTGGTGGTATCTGCCCATTGCCCTACCTTCCTACTACAGGTAAAATTCATGGTTTAACACATTTTGGAGAGGTGAACCCAAGTCCCCTGTTTGCTAACAAAACAGGTGGCATATCTGCTGATTTTTAAAAGTAGTTTTAATATGGAGTCCTATCTTCTCTCTTCACTTTCTCTCATGTCTTCACTTTGGCCATACCATTGTGTTTGTCATATCATACACCTTCCCAATGCAACTGCAGGCAAATGTATCTAATCATAATGGAGGAACTGTCTTCATGTTCTTTGTTCTACAGTGGCTATCAACACCCAGTGTAACAAAGTTATGATATCACTTTCAGTCCTTTATGCCACTGCATTAAAAATATTGTTGATAATGATAATAAACATAACTTCCTACCGTTCATAGAACGAGAGCCCAAAAAAAGACTTCACAAGATAATCTAGTTTATCCATTTGTCCCAAGGCAAATCAATTATCTCTAAACATATGCTTTTCTTAAAAACATATGCTTTCCTTAAAAGCAATGGATGATGGGGATTCCACCATCGCTCAAGATGATTTGTTCTAAGGCTTCACTCTTCTAGTCAGGAATTTTTCCACTCAGGAAAGTGAAACTTGCTAGTGGGTCTTCCTACACCAATTTCACTTCTTCTCACCCTGATCCCCACTCGTGGTCTTCGTGCGTGGGGCACAGACAGCTTCACGCTGCTGCTGCAAAGCGCTCTGGGCCCCGGAGGCCGGTGAGGAGGAGGGATGCAGCGATCTTTGGGGCCCCCGCCACAACCCCTTCTGAAACAAGGCGTTTCATACGCTCTGCCCTGTTGCCGCCTCTCACAAAACTGTCTGCTGAAACAAAGTGCATGCGTGAGTGTCACTATTTTTATTTTTCCATTCTACCGGGAAACGGGGGGTTGTTTTCACAGAGGTCTCCCAGCCTCGCCCG
>NW_010326497.1:0-43248 GCF_000700745.2 Antrostomus carolinensis
TTTTTTTTTTTTTTTTAATAGGAGTGAAAGATAAGAAGCAGAAAGTTAGGAAGTAAGAAGAGTAATTTTTCTGCTACATGCAGGATGAGAGCAGACCAAACCAGAAGACTTGTTAACTTCACTTAAGGTTAGTAAGATGTTTAGATTCAGTCATGGTGGAAGGAAGAAGGTTTTAGGTTGAAGTTATTATCCCTCTGGTTATTATCCCTCTTCTGACCTCCAAGGAGAATAAAACTAAATATTAATTCAGTGATATTGTATTTTGTGGAAAGAGGAACATCAAAGTTTAGTGTAACTTGGGATACTTTAGACAAAACTTTCTGTCTAACACTTGCTGGGTGGACAATGATTGTCACCATTTTAGAGCCAGGGAATAGCACAAACTTTTCCAAACAGGTCCTACTTTGGTGTCATGGTTTCAGAGATGGGACTTAACTAACCCTACAGGTGGAGTTTAACTTAATGCTAAAACAAAGGTAGCAGGAGGAGCAGGGTAAGGTACGGCTGAAACAGAATGGGGAAGGAGGAGAGAGGGACTTTGCTGGATAGTTGCGCCCCATGAACTGAGAGGCACCTGCCTGGGGTACTGGGCACTGAGCTAGGGAACAAGTGCTGTTGTGTCTCCTGAGAAACAGTTCATTTCTGATGGTACAGAAGAATACAGAGAGGTAAATTGCAGTTTATATATTTAAGTCTGAAGTGGATGAGATGGCAGGAGAAAAATTACATTCCCAGCCCTTAGATTGGCAGTTTTCTTGTATCTACAGAAATCAGCTGACCACTCTGTAGTTGATCCCTCAGGCAGGGAAATGAGGGAGGCGAGCTTTACCTTTCCAGCCCCATGGGAACCTGTGCCTCAAAGTGGCTGGCAAATTAGCCTTAATCACAGAAAACTTCTTAATTAAATTGTTTGCCTGTATGGTAATGTACAGTAAAACAATAAATGTACAATAAAACACATAAATTTCACTGTGTTTGAAAGTTCAATTTGTAATTCAGTATAACAAATGACTACTTAAAAAACTTAATAGTTGATGATCAAATATAAATTAATTGAAATAATCCAAGCCCCTTTCAAAGTCATGGATTTTATTGCCTACTTTGAAAGAAAATCTGAATTTGAATATTTTATGTTTTGTCATATAGCATTTATATTTCAAATAAAATCTCTGTCTAGATATCTCTCTGTCTTATTTTTTACAGAAGTGACAATAATTGCTTTTGCATGTGTTTATATTTAGGACAAGTTGCTGGCCTGTCACTCTTCAGACTGAGAGATTGCTTAATTATTTTCACAGTGGTTTCTATACTTTGACTTATTGCTTTTAAAGACTGCAAAGATAATTCATTTGCCAGTCAAGAAAATAGATAGGTGTATTTGTGGCAAAATCATGCATGTCTGTGTATGTATTTATGCAAGGTATGTTATGGGATTTTTTTTTGTTTGTTTTCTGTTTCTTTTTTACTACAATGACTCATCTGCTTGTGTTTGTGTGTGCATGTGTGTGCAAGGGCAGGGAGAGAGACTGAGAGATGAATAGAGAATAGAACCCTTTGAACATACTGTACATATGCTCTGGACACTGGAGCGTGTCCAGAGAAGGGCAATGAAGGTGGTGAAGGGTCTGGAGCACAAGTCTTATGAGGAGTGGCTGAGAGAGCTGGGGTTGTTTAGCCTGGAGAAAACGAGGCTGAGAGGAGACCTTATTGCTCTCTACGACTACCTGAAGGGAGGATGTAGCAAGGTGGGTGTTTGTCTATTCAACCAAGTAACAAGTGATAGAACAAGAGGAAATGGCCTCAAGTTGCACCAAGGAAAGTTTTGATTGGATATTAGGAAGAATTTCTTTACTGGAAGGGTTCTCAGGTTCTCAGTTCTTACTCAGGGTTCTCTTGGAAGGGGTTGCCTAGGACAGTGATGGAGTCCCCATCCCTGAAGGTATTTAAGAGTCATATAGACATAGTGCTTAGGGACACAGTTTAGTCAGGGGACTAAATGATTGGACTTGATGATCTTAAAGGTCTTTTCCAATCTAGGCAATTCGGTGATTCTATATATATATATATATATACATTTGAGAGATAACTACATCTCGCAGAGTACAAGAACCCTCAGTGCCTATAACTGAGGCAGGGAGATGAGGACAAAGGACTCACTTTACCAAATGTAAATCTCAATGGTGTTTATACCGATATGTCCCCCAGAAACCTTACAAACTCTTTTCAATCATCATCACTTAAAGTTGCAATTAATTTGATTTCTTTTAACTGTCTGTATTAGAATGGGATGATCCAGGCCCCTTTGCTGATCTTAAAGAGGGAGGAGAGTGAGCAGCCCCATGTGCAAACCACAGTACTGTGCACCTCACATCTGCTTCTCACCACTGGAGCCCCTCACAGTGCTCATCTCTGCTTTCAAAGG
This sequence comes from Antrostomus carolinensis, assembly GCF_000700745.2. Classification (NCBI taxonomy): domain Eukaryota; kingdom Metazoa; phylum Chordata; class Aves; order Caprimulgiformes; family Caprimulgidae; genus Antrostomus; species Antrostomus carolinensis. The sequence goes on from NW_010326497.1 coordinate 2,423, forward strand.
CTTAATATTAGGAAACAAATAATTTATTTTCTGAGTTATCACTACTGATCAGGCATGTTGCTCTCCTCCTTAGAGGATGCAGATGTAAAAGAAATGCCCTTTTTCTTTAGAGCTAGTGTGTACTGCCTGCAAAGTGAAAAGAAAAGCATGCTTTCACCTTAGAGACACAAAACCTTGTTTGCTTTGTCATATAGGATACTCAGTGGTTATGAATTTTGCGAAAGACAGTATGGAAATAGTTTCAGAATAATATACAACATGCTTTAAAGAATTATTTTTGTACACACAAATACAATATGTGGTTGTAAACAGTTATCATAATAGTATAATTCTTAGAAGCAATTGTTTATACTGGCACCGAGAAAAATCATATTTCTATTCAAGTATTTGACTGAGTAGCCCTGTTACATGTGTGACGGTTAGAAAAACACTTTATTTAGGGAATATTTAATCTGAAGTTACATTCTAGGACACTCAGCTTGCAATCTCTCCTCCTTTTTCTTTAAACAAACCTCTGTGAGATACAGCATGCACGGCACCCTCAGTCTATGCATTCTGCTGTGGGAAGTGAATATTCAGCTGCCTATACAGATTGCATATTAAGGAGTTTAGCTACCCAGGCTGCAAGTGACAGCATTAGTAATAAACCCAGGTAAGATTAATGACAGAAGGCTGGGAAAATTTTCTGTGAAACTGAACCACTTTGGTGATACTAATCATCGTAATTCATTACAGGATAGTTCTAGCAGCACAACAAACATTGTTGCCAAGCTTGCTAATTCCCTGAGCTTGTTTACCCACTCATTTAAGAAGATTGCATGCTTAGTGCTGTTTATTCATGTTCCTCTTTATCATTTTCTAGGGTTGGTTTTGATTTCCACATGTTGTCCAGAGCAAGTGTATTCTTTACCTCTTTGCAGCTCTTGACATGGCAAAACCTGCCAAGGAGTTGGAGTGAAAAAAATTAGAAATATGAAAGGAACTCTGTTGCCTCACAAACAAAGAAAAAATGCTGTAAGGTCGGAAATACCTTTTTAGCAATTGAGCAGAGGCAGTTATGCTCTGCTTAGCTTGTAAAGACATATTTTTAAATTTTTTTTATATATATATTTTTTTCTCCTAACAAGCACATCTTTAGCAAATGAGTTTGTATTCGGTCCATATATACTGGAAAATTCACTTCAGCATTAAAAGATAAATGGTTGCCTTATAATAACTAAGTAGTGAATTTAGAACATAATTTTTGGTTTTTATTTTCCTCTTCATTTTTTTAATGATACCTGAAATTATAGGAGATTTATGAAATAAAGTATATGAAAAATTAAGTTGTACCTAATTGCTCTAACTTCTACATATACTAAGTTTTTAGGATGATGACAGCTGCTTTATTACCACTTCCCCTCCAGTTCTTTTTTAATATCTCCATATCATATTACTCGTCATATTTATTTTATTTTATTACTCAGGAAATAAAAGATCATCAGGAGCTGCTGTTCTGCCACAGCTGTGAACTGTAGTTTGATGGTGGTTTGGGGTGGCTAGAAAAAAGGGAGAAGGGAGTCAGGTGCTTTTAAAATTAGTTTGTTCCCAGGGAAAACACAATGTGACTACCTAAACAAATGGTTTTGTCACTTGAACACGTGATAGAGAGGAAAACAGGATTATTATGCTTGCTTTAAACCTGGAGATCTAAGCTGAGGTAAAGTATTCCTGTAAGCACATGGGTGACTGACAGGCAGCTCACATCAAGTGTGTGGGTAACCCTATTGTCAAGTCAGATTTTAAATCACACAATACTTTTAGCAGTCTTTTTTTACTTTTAAACAGTATATTTAGCATAACTTCTCAGAATTTTAATAAGAAAAGATGTTATATACTGCATGAGTGCCTCTTGGGTACTATAAAAGCATGAAATATAATTTTTACTTGATTTATCAGTGCTCTGAAATTAATTATTTGAAAATTAATAATTATTTGAAAGTTCCTTTATTTTTGTTATTTTGATGGCCCCTTTGAAAATATTTTGTCATTTTAAGATATTTTTTATCGAAGAACTCTATTACAGACCTTCACCATCCCTTCCTGCTGGCTATTTTCTAGTAACTGCAGGAAAAACATTGAGGCCTGAATGAGGACAACAGTCTGAACTAGTTGTCTTTAGCTCACCTCTTCCTTTCTCTCTTGGATAAACCAAGGGAAGAGCAACTCTCAGTTATACAAGAGTCTTGCTCAAACTGGTCTGCTCTTAGCAGAAGGCTAAAGTAGGTGGCTTGTGGAAGTCCCTTCAACTTACACGATCCTGTGACTCTTAGTTTTAATGAAATGTCCTAGTTCCTAGTCCTACTGGGTTTTTGAAAAATGTGTGTGGAAAAACAAGTAGGTTTTGAGAAAGAAAAAATGGTTGGTAAGAAAGGGGAAAAAAGGTGCAGTAGTAAGTACCCAAGGCTTTATTTGTATAACCCAGGTGTAAGTAACAGACCTAGTTGGCTTGTATTTCTGTGCTCCTTTGATAGTCAGTGAGGAGGTTGACTCAAACACCTTAAATAAGCTCTTGCTTTGAATTGTCTCCTGGAGAAGTCTGTCCCGTTACATTCACTTTAAAGGAAGCCTGTGAGACTAGCTTGATAAAGTAAATGATGTGAAAGTTAGCCTCAGTGGATGCTATTTTCCTTTATGGGTTGCCTGTAAGGTCTAAGAGAGGGACTTTGAGTATACTTATATGGTAACCAGCACGAGAGGAGAGGATTCGCTAGAAGATCTCTTGTCTGCTATCATAGTAAATTAATAACAAGATGGGAATTTTACATTTGAAGCAAGTCATTCAGACTAGTAAGAACTATAAAGAATATTTTGCTTAAGAAGATACAGAGGGATTAGTGATGAACAGTGTTGTTGCAAATGGCCCAGGTAAATCTCTGCTTACAATTCTGAAGGAAAACACCAAGAAAAATCCAAAGGGTCATGACCAAGCCACGGAAAAGGAAAAAGAAATTAAAATTTGGAGCAGCAGTTAGAATAAGCAGAACTCTTCTTTCTTCAAATTCTGATCAGTAACTTTGATGTCCAACTTCTAGTACTGAGATGCTGTAAGAATGGGGCAAAGCAAAGAAAATCTGACAAGATCTCATCAACATATCTGAGTTACGATCTTGTCCTTAAATTGGATTCCAATAGAGCATGCTGTTCAAATGACCCCTTCATAAAGGGACAGGCAGAAACTGCAGTAAGTGGAGACCTGTGTTGGCCTCTGCTTTCTCTGGTTAATATATACCCTGGAGAAAGGAAATAACTCACAGTGTAATCAAGTTAGATCTATATAATTTCATGTTGTCCTTTCAAATAATGTAAGGTCAGTAGATAAATCTAAAAAAGTAAAATGTCATAAGAAGCATCAGCCTTGATTTCTGTAAAAAGGGATCTTGACGTAATCCAAAACAAAGATTTATAAGATCATGTTCTTGCTAATAATGTTACCGAGTTTTAAGATCAAAATGTTCCATAGGAGTTTAACAAGGATGACAATCCACACGATTATGAGCAAACTGTTGTTAAGAACTTAAACTCTGGACCAAACTTTATTTTTTCCAACATTTTCCCTGGTTGTTTTGTTTACTGGCAAATAAGGTTTCTATCCTGGTTCCTACTACTGTTTATACCTTGAGCTGAGCTACTGGACAATGATGCTGAGGTAGGTCTCTTTTCTGCTTATAACCGTGTAACTGAGCTTCTCCTAAATCTGGCCAGTTGTTGTATTTTTGACATGCAGTCATTCTTCAACATGCTTTTTGGAAAAATGTGCTGTGAACAGAAGTATCTGTAAAAGAAACAGGAAATTAGAAAGGTAAGAGTAATTTCTGTCATAAGCTAAAATGACCAATGAAACTTGTTACAAGGATAGCCACAAATCTTTACAACGCAAGGCTACCATTGGAGACTATATTGCTCCACTGAAAAATGTCCAATCCTCTAGAATTCTTTTCCACCCCATTCCATAATACTTTTGGCAACAAACTTTTTTTTTGCTTGATTTTTCTTTCTATACATGTTTTTTGTTAGGTGGGCATGAACTGAGGAAGCCTGGACCTGTATGTGTGTTACAGGAACTGAGATGTGAATTCTGGTCTTCTCAAAGCCATAGTTTGGAAATGAACTAAGAAAGTTGCATGCCTAAAGAGCAGCATAGGTGTAAATACATATAGACCCCCAAAGTTTTATCATCATTTTAAACAGCTTGCATTGTTCATTAACTTCAAGACCTAATTTCTATGCTTTTCTGTTTTGGTTCAAAGTGAGACACAAGCCCCATTTTGTTCAAAGGTCTTCAGATTTTGTTTCTGGTCCTCAAGTTAGATATGGAAAACACCAGGATGAGACTGTTCCAGTTCACTGGTGCTCAAAGGCTGTATGAATAAGCTCATAAAATACTGATTCTGCATGTCATCTAGATGATATAATGTATGGCTCTATACCATGTGTGTTTATAATGGGTTTTACTTTGACATGATAAGGCATAGTTTTCAGTTCTTAACACTTGTGCAAAATTGGTTGCCCTGTAGTCCACTTACAGAATATTTATGATCTTACACAGCAAACTGGGACAATTCCTTTCTGAATATAACAGGCTTTGTATTAAGACTAAGCTATTCCAGACTTGTACAGAGAGCATAAGCTTTTAAAAGTGCATGTGCAAGTTTGGTGAGGGATCTGATAAAAATCAGAACATTTGAAGTTCATCAATTGCTAGTTAGAATAACAGGAATAAGGACTATTCTTTCCTTTTAATTAGCATTGGCTGGTGGATGGAGCACTAAGAGATAAACTGTTTGTTGAAGCTTAAGAGTACATATACAGAAGTCTGAGTCAGTATTGTTACATGAATGCATGAATGAATAACAATGAAAACTGTATAATGAAAAGTTTTTTCCTCTCATTTAATTCTAATATGCCATAATGCAAGCTTGTGTGGTATGGGAAGCCTTTTCACATATAATTATACTGTTGAAAGCCCCCCAAAAATAAAAATTGAAAATTCTGAAGGCCACAGAAGGACAGATAAATGAATGACAAATTCCACTGAGTGTTTTATCAGCTTCCTGCCATTCTCTGAACAGTGCCAGATAAAAACCCCAGTGCTTAAAGGTCTTGTGAAAGGCTCTGCATAAGCTTGTAAAATGTGTATTAATTATAGAAAGTACATTATGGTCTCCTCAAACTTTCTTTAGTTTTCTCCAAATGCACAAACACCTTTAACATTTTCCTATCTGGCCAAGACGGCTGCATTTAAGATCGAAATTACTGAAGTTTCTTTATGAAATTAACTGGCTGATGAGCCTTATTATTTACAAATAGACTTTTAGCTTCTCCCCTGATGTTTTTCACATCTCTTTCTATTTATTATAGATAGAGCAGGTGGTGAGATGTGCCCCTCACTTTGTTCAACACATACCACTAGAAGACACTGATATGAATAGTTTAGACTTCATCACAGCCACTTGGACTACATCTTTTCATGATGACTATTAATCTCACCAATATTTTTTTCTTTCTAGAGAACCTCAGCTAAAACAATTCACCTCTTTCAGAGTATGAAATTAGGGAACCATGCTATTCTGTTCATTCTACAAAAAATATTGTTTGAAAATTCTGTATACTTCAGCATTTAGGAATATGACATTAGATGAAGAGAAGAAGAAAGACTGTATGTACCCTACAACGTGAAATTTTTTTTTTGGTAATTCTTTGAACACAAAATTCTAAAATTGAACAGTCACTCCCTGAAAAAAATCCAAACAAAACCAAAAATCAAAACCCAAACTAGAAGTTTGTTAATTTTATAAGCTGAAGTTTTCCAAAGATTGAGCATAGCCCACCCTCTCCTACTGCTAGCTCCTGCATGGCCAACACTTGTTGGGAAGAAGTGAGCAAGAAGTAAATACATATGAAACTGAAACTGTTTCTCTTAGAAGCACTGGAATACTGCAGTGACAGGTATGCTGGCTGGGCAGAGGAGTCAGGGATGGGCCAATGCTCTTTGCTCTTTGGTGCTCCTGCTGCTACCCTCAGGGAAAGAAGAGGGAAAGGAGAAAGAAGTGCAGCTGGAATTCAGAGTTTAGGAGAGAGAAGGAAAACATGAGTTTAGGGGAAAACAAGCGAGGATATAGAAAAAGTGATATTAGAAGATAACAGAAGATCAGTCAGAAATGGGAAATTTGAGCAGAATGAGGTGAGCAACTGAGAAGAATTGCTTATAACCAGTAGAGGAAATATTCTTGCAGACCCCAGAACTGAGAGGTTATAGTTAAAGTCTCTGTCCATGAGGCAAGCCTATTCCTTCTTTTTTTAAGTCTTTCTGAACATTTTACAGCAGCTTCCTGGATTGGAAGAATCACTGGTTGGCTTGGTTGCTTTGGTGGTTTTTTTAAATCTAGTTTTTGTTGCTATGGACAAAATTAATTTGCATCTCTCTAACATTTAACAGGCTAATTGAATCATCTGTTGGATCGCTTGCAGATTTTTGAATCATTTTGGAATCCATATAAATTTACATAGCTACAATAACTGGCATCCCATACTACATTGCTATTCCTACAAATACTTAGAGAAAATGAAAAAATGTGTTTTTCTTTTGGTGGTTCTAATGTGGAGAAACTTTCTTTCACCTTGGTACTGTTTTTTAAATGGTTTTGCCGAACTGTGCACACACATCCTCTCTTTCTCCAAGGGAGTGCTGAGAAGAAAGCAATTCCTCATTTTTGCAACAGTACCATGAATGTGAACAAAAGCAGCTTTCTTCCATCGCCATTAATGACATAAAGTTGCATATTCATTTCATTTTTATCTCTGCTTACATTCTTGAGCAGTTCTTTTTCTATGTTGACGCACAAGAGGCATGTGACCTTTGCTTAATATTAAGCTCCAAGTTAGGCTTCTCCTTTACATCAACCAGTCCCTGTTTAAGCCATGTAATGCAGCCTCTGTTGCTCCATCATCACAGAGCACTACTGTCCTTATTTCTGCAGCACTCATAGCTGCTCTGTTCATGCCCCAACACATTCAGGATTGTCCTGTCTCTGGTATTGCACTTCAGGGATTCTGAAGTGGATGTTAAAAGCCCACAGCATGCAAGGTCCACCCCTTCCCACATCACCACTGGATCAAGGGATTTGTCATATTGTATAGGAAGCTCACTGAACAGCTAGTCACACCTGCAGTACAATTCCTCTATGAAGCCTTCAGGGATCCGAGATGACAACATGTGCTGCTTTTTTTGAGAGAAAGTCATTAATATTTCTCTGCAGTGGCACATTTTAAATCCAAATAGGCTTTCTTAAGCCTTCACTATTTTTTGTCTCACTTATTTTGCTACCATCTTCACCTAGGAAGTGAAACAATGAGTGAAGTCTTCAGCTGACTTGTTTTGTGTAGACTAATTTAATTTTCTTCTTTAGCCTGTGGTCAGGCTTATAGCGGGTCATACAAACAGGACAGTGAATCACAGTCTGGAAAGTCAACTGACAGCTCCAGCTGAGTGTGTTGGGCTTTTTGCCTGCATGTAGGCACTTAGCTGAATCAGGACCTGGGGTAGGAGTCTTGGATCTCAGCAGGAGGAACAGCTCTGCCTCTGTGCTTGGCTTTTAGCTGTTTTTTAGCAAAGTTAATTTGATTGTAAGTTAATATTCACACTTTTAAAATCAGATATTAGGGCTTGGATAGCTCTAGTAATGTGTTGTGTAAACTCCATTTACACCTTGCAAATCTTAGTGGGAGTTTGGTGTTCACTGTGAGCAATAAAATGTTTGGCTAGCTTGCTCATGAATTTTTGTTCTTTGCCAGAGGCACTTAAAACCAAAGCAATGCTCCAGAATAATGCCCAGAAACTGTTTTTTTTTGGGTTTTTTTGTTTTTTTTTTTTAAAGCAATGTTCCAGAATAATGCCCAGAAACTGTTGGGTTTTTTTGTTTTTTTTTTTTTTGTTCCTCTTATTTAGTCTGCTTTCCAGTGGCACACCAGCTTCTCCCCGGAGAGTGGAGAAAAAAAAGGAGGGTTCATATAGTATTTTTCTTGTCCTTAACTGACCTCCAAAATTTTTTGCTCACCAACAGCTGAAGCAGGTAGATGAGCTCTTGGCTAAATTTTGTTATGGCTGAATGCAAATTGTAGCGATGCTCTCATCTGCGTCAGGTACTTCAGGTAACCTCATTGCTTAGAGGAAATTTCTGGCATCACAGTGATACTGTGCAGTTTGTTTCAATTAGGTTTATGTTTGTTCCAGAAACACTTGTTTTGTGGCAAGCTTTTCCTTGCATAAGCGTCTGCTGGGATTTTAGAGGGCACAGAAAAGTTCTAATTTCATGAGGTGTTTAAGATATTTTATTTAGCAGACCTTATACTCACATGTGGTTTAGAGCATTCAGAATAGCATGGAGAAATGGGAAGAATCAGGAATCCTCCATTCATGTCAGGTACCCATCCTTCTGTGGTCACACATAAGGGCCAGGTGGAAAATGTCTCCAATACTTGACAACATGAGTCTGTCTGCTTTGCTCTCCATTGGGGATGCTAAGAATTGACATGCAGATAACACTAGACTGTACGTCTGAGTGGGTGCAGCTGTAGGCACCCTCTTGGTGTAAGCTGGGCACAGAGGTGACTTCACGCTTTACAGTGTCTTGCTTTTGTAGCTAGTGATAGGGAAATGGGATCTGGATTTTGAGAAGCTCCTTTATTTTCCTGAATATTAGTTTTAGTTGTATTCAAATGACTAAGTTAGAAAAATTTTTGTGTTAAAGCAACACAGCAGGCCATGGATGAGCTGTAGGAATATCCCCTTGGCAGATACTGATCTGCCCTACTCCCTTGGGTTCTTCTGCTTGTAACAGTTTTGATACAACAGTCTGTCAGAACTGTACTATTAGTACCAGAAGTAGAACCGAGGAAGCCAGGGAGATTGCTGACTTGCACCAAGGCTGTATTAATTGTTTCTCCAAGTTCATGAGATGTTTTCATCTCATCTCTGAACTATCACCAGGGGCTACATGACCAGCAAATACTTCTCAGTAAATTGGGTAGCTCTTTTTGAGCTCGTACACACAGTTGTATGCTGTTAAAATGGACAGGATTGAAGATGCCGCTTCTCTGGCAGCTTGTGACTTGTTAAGAGCTCCATCTGCCTCAGAGATGGTGATTCATCACCCAAGTTGGTGTGAGAGCTTTCAAAAGCCCTTGGCTGCCAAGGCTGGGTCACCTAAAGAACACTGCAAAGACCTGTAAATAATCCCTGTAATTACTCTTTATGAATTAATTCCCATTGTTTTTTAAACACCAGCAAACATTAATGTGCAGCAATTAGTCTCAAGATCAGGCAAATGCAATGATTGCATTTCAGAGGCCAGGTTGGAACATAACTTCACCTTGCTGTTTGACTGGGTCCCCTCACCTGGACAAGACAGATGGTTATGGGGAGGCTACTTTGCTGTTAGGGCCAGCCTAAGATCTCTCATCTTTTTTTCTTATGTATTAAGGATGAAGCTGTTTGCTGCCAGGGTGAAATTTCTGCTTGTTCATTCCATCTTCCATTTTTGGTGTGGCTTAATGACGATTGTCTAGTTTGTGCCATAGAAAGCTGATGCAGCTGATGTTGATGCTGCTGAGTGCTGCTGGGGACAATGACGTGTGCCTTCCTCCCACAGGGTGGCTGGATGGCTGCTTTTTTGCAGAGGCTCACATCACAAGCTCTGCATGCAGAAATGATGTGCCAAAATTAGAGTCCCTTCCCTAATGAGAAATCTTAGAGTTAGACCAAAATTCACAGATTTTGAAATATGGTTTTGAGCTGGCCCAGGTGAAATACAAATTCTCTATCCAGTATTTTATAATGTCTTCAAAGTGTGTGCATGCATGCTCTTTTTATTCCTTTGGTTGCCCTAAAAGCACAGCATGGATTGCCTTTAGACAATTTTTTTTTCACTGGTCTGTGTAGCACAGTTTTCCGTAGAATTAAAAAAAGAAATACTGAAAAAAACTTAAAATTTCTTTCACACAGATTTGTTAAGGAGAAAAACCCTGGATACAATTTTTTATAAAATCTTCTTGTAGTTGATGTTTCACTGTATTAACAATAGCAAAAACTTATTATGAAATTTCACTTTTATGTAGAGTCTCAAATACAGCCTGACTCTGGTTGCTGATGGCTAACCCAGTAAAAGCTGCAAAATCAAGTGTCTGTTGAGTATTCTAGCACTCCTGTTTTGGTTACTGCTATAACTTAGAGTACATACTGGTTCCTGCTGTAGTTCCTATTTTCAAGTAAACAGGAATTCATTTTACCTGTAAAAGTTTTCCTGCTTTGGTCTCCAGTTTGAAGAAAATTGTTCTGCAAGAGAATAAAAATAACCACATTTCTTTAATTAAAAGTAATATGCTCACAACATCTCCCAAACACCCTTGAGCTGAAATGACAGAAAGTTAAAAGCTAAAATTTGTCATGGAAAACTCCAATCTGTATTAATTTCTCAAGCAGATTGTCGCGAAGACTTGAAGCTCGTCTGCAGCAAAAAAAGAAATCAACTCAATTAAACAAAGCGAATTATTAGACCCATACGTTCAGCAAGGAATATTTTTTGAAGTAGGAATGTTAATTAAATCTTTCAACTATTTTTGATACTAAGCTGACTTTCAGACTCACCCACCTCACAGGGTAGCTGCATTAGTGCAAGTTGAAATTCTGGTATTGCAGTTGGCTTTGCAGAGAGGCCATTTAATTACTGTATGAAGATATTTCTATCAACTAGGGCTCTGTTAACACAAAGATAATTCTGCTTTAAGGTGTGCTTCATTTGATTATTTATAAGTATCAACAGAAAGATTGAAGCTTTCATAGCACAATGTGATTTTTTAATTTGTAACTTATTTGTAACTTAGTTAAACATTGCTTACGTGTATTCACATTAATCAGTTCCAGCTCAGGTCTTCCTAGTTTATTAAAGAAGTAGTTGCTAATCGTGACGCAGCTTGTACCAAGTGTCACACAACGCTGTCCATCTGGGGAAGCAGCAGAGGAGACAGACCCAGCTCTTGTCAGCATCAGCGACAGTGCAAAGGAAAACACACGGGCTGTGTGTGTGTGTGGACAGAATACTTCCTTCCTTACCCACTGTCCCTCCCTTTGGGTGCTTTTGCTGAACAGCAGCTGCCACCCATTTTTTCAGTTGCCTCCTGAGATTTTTCTTCAAGTCCTCACTTTCAAGTTATGTTTGCATCTTATATATTTGTTCCATACAAAGCCTCTGAGAAAGAAAGCCTTTCCTATCCATCCATGCATATACATTACTAGTGCAGGTTCCCTTCGCATCTTTATTCCTGGAATCTCTGCCTTTGACATCTGCCTTCTTACCTTGCTCACATCCACTCACAGTGTTGTTGCAAAGGTAATTTCTCTACTCTATTAATTTGAAATCAGCTGTCTCTTTGGGTTTCTCAGCTGCTGTCCCTTTTCTTTCAATCAAACATGAGTTACTTGTCTTTTTTTTCAAGACCCTTTCTCATTACTTGTTTACTACTAAAATGTCAGCTTAAATCCTTTATTGGTTGTGATGTTCTGATGAACTGGAGATGGCCACAGACATGATTTTGGTGTTTTGAATCATCTTTTGACTTCCAAATGTGTACTGCAAGATGGTATTGCAAAATTAGTAAGTTTGTAGGTGCTTCTCTGTCTAATTCAGCAATTACCTTCATATTCCTGATTCCTTTTCAAACAGAAAGTAGCAGACTTGTGTTGAGCAAGTGTTAGGAAATAACACAGATTTTACAGGTTGTAGAAGCAGAAAAATGTCCATTGTAAATAAATTCAATATAGTTTTCCTTATTCCATTGAAAAGACCACCAATTCAAAGACTAAACAAGCTGATGTGAGGGAGAGGCTTGGATTCAGTGGGCTTAATTTCTGTCTGAGGTATGAAATGCTCTCAGATCCTCCCCTTAACGCCAGCCTGTTATTCTCAGGAGCTGGAACACATGCCCTTAGAGGTTTTTGGGCCCAGTGGACAGCTCTGATGGTTCATGAACTGTCTAAGTTTCCCCTCCCTTCTTTACCTCCAGGGAGAGGGAACAATCCAGCCCAAGCATTCACCACTGCGCTAACCAGTGCATTTACTTTCCAAACCAGCAGGATTGCTAATTTACTCTTCAAAAAATGATTTATTCTGCAGAGCCGTCTACTTTAATTAATATTTGAGCTTTCTAGAACCACAGGACTGGTTAATTATTTTCATCACCTCCCTTCAGTTGCTTGTACTGTATAGATCTGCTGTTTAATAAGTCACTCAGAAACCAGAAGGAACACTGAATTCCTTCTGTGTAGGGTATAGTATAGGGTGTCTAGACAAAAATGCATGAGCAAATATTTCCACTGTAAGCAATAAGATAGTGTTTGTTTGTGATAAACCGGCTCTGAATAATTTATTTCTAAGCCTGAGGTGAGGTATTCAGTTTTTAGCACAGGGATGAGAAAGGGGGAAAATGGAGTGCAGTAATGGGGGCTGTGATTTCAGCCATTTATTTAATTATTGCTATTTATAATGCTGAGAGCAGAGCCCCACTGTGTCAGATACTGCAAGCATATAATAAGAGACAGTTACTGCAGTTTAGCTTCTATGCAGGTCAGTAATGGTAAAGTCAAGATTTATTCTTTGGCAAAAATCGTACATAAATGCACAATCCTCACATAATTGTACTTGGCATAGGTTTGGTTTTCTTTTTTTTTAATTTGATGCAGCTTTTATTAAATGTTTACATTGTAGGCTGCTGATTACCACTTTTGGTTGGAAATACAGTCAATACAATTATTCATATAGGATTTGTTTGGTTTGTGGATTTATTGTATCACACATAGGGCAATGTGCGGGCTATCTGTATGCCATAGCCTAGGGATTTTTATTTTAAACTCAGGTGCAATAGTGCACAAACATGGCTGTGCTGTGTACCGGGCTGGCTGAAGAGCAGAGCGAGGGTCATTGTGCCAAGGCAGCAGGTACAGGTGACTGATGGGCTCCTGATGTGACAGCGGGCTCCTGTCCTGCTGTGCTGGGCTCTGGCAGCAGCTCTTCCCCAGCCTGCCCAACCAGTGACTGCGTGTGCTGAGCAAGCTTACCCAGGAGAGCACACAGGCTGCTGAATCCTTGCTGTACCTCACAACCCTGGAAACACTTTATATAGATAAACTACAGAGACTGTCAGCATAAGAAGAAGAAATCAGCCAGAACTGGGTTGCTGCTAATAAATTCTGCAGGACATGAGAGACCCTGAGCTCTTGCTGCACTGTATTCTTCACAGCTTCCCTTGAACCTACAGTTTCTACCTTTTTCTCCATTTCCCAGAATAGTCCAAGCATCTGTCCTCTCTGATAATGTAGGGTATGCTAGAGGTCTGAATAGGAAATAATTTTTTTATTCTGTGGAAAATTTCCCTACTGCTTCTATCTCATAGATTGAATTTTTTGGAAGGTTGCCCAAAAATTATTTCTCTGTTTCAGAGAGTTAGGTTAGGGGGAAATGGCATCTTATATTGATACCGAGCACTTTCCTAATTGTATTTCTTTGAAGAAAGTCCTTAGAATGGGTCACTGTTGGCACTGATTGAAGAAGTTTGATGAAATTGTGATGAAAAGGTTGGAGATAAAATGATGGTGAGTTTTATGGTTTTGGGTAGAAACAGAAGAGAGGAATTGAAATGTCAGGCCTGTGTATTGTATACAGGGCTGTGTATTTTGTCTGAGTACTATAGAAAAAGAGAAGTATTAATGGGTACTGAGCCCTAAAACAAGTGAGCAATATGTACTAAAAGAAAAAGAAATCTATGAATAGGAAAAATAGTTTTGTATCCTCCCATTGTCCATGGGTGTTTTCCCCATCTCTGGTGTCAGGCCTTGTTTTCTGAAGTGTGATTCTCCTCTCATAGTTTAAACCATCTCTTTTATCATATGTCAGGAAATGATAGCTCATTCTCTTGCCTCTGAGCTATCACACATGCTTAGAAAGAAACCCATCAATATAAATGTTTGTGTCTATGTCTGATTGGTTTCTCATGTTTAAAAAGGAGAAAAAGAGAGATTGATTGCAGAGGCCATAAAAGTAATGATGCGTTTAATGAAAACATACATTTTATAGGCAAAACACGCTTAAAAATCACTTGAAGCTGCTGCATATGAGTTAATGAAATTAAATGACCTTCAAAATTTTGCTAATTTGACCTCAGGTTATCCCTTTGAGTCTTCAGCCAGTTTTACATTTATTTGCAAACATGGTATTTAGTTTTGTGTATTTGATCTATCTTGAGAACTCCTTTCAGCTCTCCCCATCAAACACCGTAGCTACAGAGCTACACTGCAATGGTTACACAGCCTGAGAACCAGGCTGCTGGCTGGCTGACTCCTTGAAGAGGCATCTGCACTTCCTGCCCCAAATCCTTCACTTTATGATGTTGCCATATATTTGTCTTGAGGAGATAGTGCCCTCTAAATTGTCTTTTGCTAGCTATTTCTTTTAATACCAAAACCAAACCATGACTGGGTCCAAGCCATGATGTGGCTGCACTGCTGAGTTTCCTGTAGTAAAGGATGTCAGAAAGTCTATATATAAGTGAGTAAATAATATGGCATCATTCCACCTCCTGTTTAGCTGAACAACTTTTTGATTGAGATTGCACCCAGTGTCAGGCCAGTCCATCTCTCTGAGGTGATGCTCATTCATGGAAAGGATTAGAGGAACACAAAATGCATATGGACTATGGACATATCCATGTTGTATGTGTGGTTGTGCTGATGGCATTCATCCTAATGACTAGTCTCATGCCAAGCGATACAGAAGGGCTCATGTCCACATTGGTGAAAAGTATTCTTCTCTACAATGAATGCATGGATTGGCTCGCTGGTGGGATGGATGTCATGCCAGGTGCAGCACTAGGACAGATCACTTCCCTGCTGGAACATAGAGTGTATCATTTCTATCTGCTTCACTGGTCCTACCCCCATGCAGACAAAGATCTTCATTGTTCATTTACACTTTAAACCACTCATATGCATATTTGAAAAGCAAATTAAACTTAAAAGCAAATGCAAACTTTCCAGATCATATTGATATCAGGCTTTTCATATAGATTTCCTACATTAGTGTGATGCTGCGTATTTTTAAAATGACACTGGTAACTCATCAGAGCTATATCCTTTTCATGAGGAAAAAAATTTCTAGATAATTCTGTGTCAACTACAGAACAGAACACTTGGCCTTTAGCATCTTGTCTGAGTATCTGGAAGGACATCAGAGACAAAAAATTCCTACTGCTTGACAGAAGATTCAGTTAGTTCATGCCTCTCCCACTGTCACTTTGGGAAGGTAAATTTGACTATTTACAGATGCATGTGGGGAAAGGCTACAGATATTCTGAAACCTTGGCACAGCTGCAGATACCTGGGAGCTGAGGTATCCTTTGCTTTCCTCTGACCTTGGCAACACCCCTAAATATCAGACAGGTATCACAGTGTGTTTGCTACAACTGAGGCTCTGGCAGGGAACAGCAAAGAAACAGCTCACTCACCTCTCACCTGCAAAGGATCTGGAATGGAAGATGGCAGCTGTATCATTCACTTCTGCCTACCCCTTATGGTCTGGTATTATAAAAAGTCTGTGTGAAGCTCTGTGAAGCTCTGTACCTGGCTCTCTGGGAGATGTCGCCTCATCTCTAAGCTCCCAAAAGGGGGAGACTATGCCATAAGAATAATAAGAATCTGAATCCAACCTGCTGGTCATACAGAAACCACTAACAGGCAATTAAGGGAAAGCATGAGAATGAAGTACATTTCTTATAATCCTTCCTTATTGTATTCTCTTAGATTGAGAAAACAAGGCTGTCAGAAGACAAATGTAGTGCTGGGTTATATCTCTTTTTTTTTGAGATGGAGAAAATGGAGTGAAAAACCTTGTCTCATTTCACCTGACTTTAATATCTTTGAATAAAATGGGAAACAACCATTTGCCTGTTTATTCCTCTGTTTTTCTCTCTTGAAGCTTTCTGCATGGGGGGAAAATACTAGACTGTTCCTTTAAAGTGGGAACAGTGATAATCATCCCCTTTTTAAGATGCATTGTGATCTACTAAGAGAGTGCTTTATAGCAGATCAATACTATCTTACATTGCTTTAAAGTTATAGTAAGATTTTTTTTTTGCAAACTTTTTTTTTTTTTTAAGACAAAGCTTTGCAAGAGTTTATAGAGGGTCAATAACATTTTAAGTGTGGTCATAAACCACATGAAAGTCTTTAGATTTCTACCACAACTCCCATCTTATTGTTTATACTCAGCTCCCCCTGGTAAAGTAATTAAGACATAATGGTAGAGGTTGCTGCTGTGGCTGCAGCATGTTCCCTCATCTGCAGTTTGAGATGCATAGAGATGTCATCTGTCCTCTGGGAGGTTTGGTTATCACTTCTGAGCCCAAGGTCCCACCTGTATTGGGGGACGAAGCCAGTGGAAGTGGTGCTGTTATATTCAGTGCAGGATGAAAACCAGCCCTTTGTCATTTGCCATCTCACAGCTGCTCCCTACCAAATGGTTTTCTTTCATTTCACCACCTCTCCTCCGTCCCCTCCGGACTCCTGTGCCCTCCCTGGCAATTTTGCTTGACACCTTTGTGGCACTTGGGTCTGCCGAGTGCTTTAAGGTGAGCTGAAGGCTTCAGATATTCATGATCAGTAAATTTCAGTGTGCAAACAAAACCATAAATCCGCAGCACGTGGGCAGGGTTGGCACATCTCAGAATGGAGCTGCTTTTGTTCCTGAGGTGCCTATCTAAAACACAGCGTGGACTTTTCATTCTCTGGGCTCTTTCATCTTCTGAGAGTGAACTATGGACCTGGAGTGTTTTATTCTGGCATCCACAGAATTTACAATGCCTGTTTTGAAACAGTCTTCCTGATAAGATGTATTGAGAAAACAAGGAAATAAAAGTAGACAAGATACTTAGTTTAGGCATTTTTCTTCACAGGTTATGAGACCAATACATTTTCTGACTCTCAGAATAGCACTATTGTCCTTCTAAGAAACTTTAGAACAGAAAGAGGCTGAGGTCCATCTAGGTCAATCCCCTCTAAATCTTCAGTTATTATGTGGTTATTTTTAAAACACGCAAAATGTAACAAATAATTTCAAAAATATTAAAAAATTACCAGAAAGTGGTAGAGGAGATCTTTTGAGAAGCTTGTGCTTCAAATATACCTGTGTAAGTCCTTACTATCAGTTTTTTCTTTATATTATGCGGTGAGACAAGCTACTATATAAAATGCTGTATAATTATAGGCTAAAATTTGACCAAGAATCTACAAGGTAAATTACATGTTATTACAGACTAACCACAAGACAGTCGTTTCTGTCTTCTACATTACAATCTTCTTGTAAGGCTGTAAAGTATATAGTAATTACAAATGGAACAACATGGTATCTTAAACCATTAGTACTCTGCAGCTTGCAGTAGCAAATGACTGGCTGTGTTCTACCCTAATGTCAGTGTGATTTCTGTACCTAGACCTAGTTGTGTATTAGCAGGAAAGCTAAGTTGTAATAATATGACCAAATCTAGGATCTGGGAAGGAGGTTAGGAAGGCTTTATGCTGTTTTGTGTGTGTTTAGGTCTTTTCCCAGATTTGTTTCCAGGTGTGCCTGCCAGTGTATAACACAGAAATTGCCTTTACAGCCTTATCTCCAACAAGTCCCATGAAAACTGGATATTTTTTATGAATTTCCACATGTTCCACTGTCCATAGTGCATGGTCACATATTTTCTTTGGCTAACACATATATTTAAGAATTTTCTGTTTTCTTTTGATTTTTTTTTTCTCTTTTTGATTACAGTTACTCTTTTATTTCCTGTGCTTGGACCTACAGATTAGAAATTAGCCCCATTCTACCAAATTTATTCCATCTCCTGCAAAATGTCTGACGCATCTTTCCAGAGAGCACCGAGCAGGGAAAGTATACTCAGGAGATCCTCTCCTGCCCTATTCTCTCTTTGGTATATTTTATTTGCTCTTTAACTTCTGGGCAGGCCAGTTCCAGCTATATGCCTCCCTGTCTTCAGTGTAAAGGGAGCTTCTAGACAGAGGGTGGAAACTGGCAAATGCAAATGCAGGACAAAGCTCTATTAACTTTCTGCTGATGCTGTATAGGGAGTAGGGAAAAGTATAAAGCCTTCTTTTGACACCAGGCATGCTCATGCAGAAAACACAATGAATCTTGTGCTTCCTCTGAAGTGTTTCTTCCCAGTGTGCTGGCAGCTTCCTTCTGACCTTGGCTCCTCTCTGGTGTGCACAGCCTCAAATGAGCCCTTGGAAAGGTGCAGAGCACTATGTTTCTATCAGGTGACAATGCTGTGGATGCCCCCTCCCTGGAAGTGTTCAAAGCTAGGCTGGATGAGACTTTGAGCAACCTGGTCTAGTGGAAGGTGTCCCTGCTAATGGCAGGGGGGTTGGAACTGGATGATCTTTAAGGTCCCTTCCAACCCTAACCATTCTATGATTCTAACTGCAGTCAGCCCCTCTCTCTGAAGGGCTATAAACTGCTGAGTACTGCTCACAAAGAGCAAGGCGTAAAGAAAACACTGATGAAAACATAGATTATTAAGAAGCATTTAGATATATCTGGTAGATTCTAACTTTGCTTTCCATGCCAGCTACACACAATTAAACAGACTAAATTAGGCTGTACTGAGCTCTGGGCTGCCATACCAGCCTACTTCTGATACCCAAGCTTCTTGTTTAAAGTTAGCTTAGAAATCTCTGCAGCCTATTGTAGTTTTCAGTCTGCACTGTGTAGAATGGTAATATTGTCCCTGTAAATATAGCCACGTGCAATCCCTGCTTTTCACTGCAATAAGATTAGAAAGTGTTTAAACTGTACATAGAAGCAGAGCATGCAGGTGTTTGGCATCACCAGCTCATCCAGAGAGGAGCTTTCCTTGTTTTCACAGCTTCCCTGAAGCCAGTGTGGTCATGGCTAGGAGACAGTCAGCCTGAGACCCTCCTATGCAAAGTGTTTCTATGAAAACTAAATAATGCTCCAATATTCTAATTTCTGTGAAACAGAGCTAAACTCTGGCAACAGCAATCCCCTCAGCAGTTGTTACTGCCCAGGCTAAGAGCCCCATCTGTGTCAGGCACCAGGCTGCTGCATCAGTCCAGTCCTGGGTGCCCAGCAAACCCCCAGTGCGAGCAGGATAAAAATGGCCAAAGGCTGCTCCAGATGACTCAGGGATGCACCTCTCCAGAGCATGGAAATGTTGTCAAAGATCCCTTTCTGTCATTTGAGACCCAGATTCTTTAATGCGCCTTCCAGCACAGGCTCACACAAGCTCTTGATACCATAGTTGCATCCTACTTTCTGTCTGATTTACAGG
The DNA here is from genome assembly GCF_000700745.2 of Antrostomus carolinensis. NCBI lineage: Eukaryota > Metazoa > Chordata > Aves > Caprimulgiformes > Caprimulgidae > Antrostomus > Antrostomus carolinensis. The sequence continues at coordinate 21,863 of NW_010326497.1, forward strand.
GTAAATTTTTGGATGTTATGACAGTTAAGGCAAATCATCATAGACTTTTGAATGAACTGTCTCCAGACTCATTCTCTTCTGCTAGAAAGTACAGAGCAAGGCAAGAGCTGCAAAAAGTATGGTGCAAAATCCTCTCTTTCACTCATCCAGGATGATCTTGGCTATTGTTAATGCCCATCCAGAAGTATCTGCTCCATTATCTTGCCTGGCACTGAGGTGAGACTGACTGGCCTGTAGTTCCCTGGGTCTTCCTTGTTACCCTTTTTAAAAATGGGGGTTATGTTCCCCTTTTTCCAGTCTACAGGAACTTTATCAGACTGCCATGGCTTTTCAAATATGATGGATAGTGGTTCTGCATTGCTTTTACTTGTCTGAATGGTTTTCCCATTCTTATCACCCTATTTCTCAGTGAGAGGTTGAACTTCTGGTGTGGTGTCCTGGTTTTTGCTAGGATAGGGTTAATTTTCTTCTTAGTAGTTAGAAATATTCACCACATAAAAATGAGAGCTTGATACTTTTTAAGAGGGAGAGACTTATAATCATTGATGATGGTACAATATTCTGAGTAGGTCTTAAAACCACCAAAGGTCACAAATGGATTTCTTCCGTCCCCTTCTCCCTCAAAAGCTTTTTTTTTTTTTTTTAGGTTTTCTGATGCCTGTACAGCTAGTAGGTAAGGTAGGTAAACTCCATGGATGGAAGATATTGAAAAATAACACCACTTAATGTTCAAACAGCTCTAACGTGTTTCTAAACATCTTTTTTTTTCCTGTGAAAACTTATGGTGTGCCCAGAACATGAGTTGGTACTGGTTTGCATGACTTGGCAATTTATGATGCATCATTTGAATGACAAACAGGAGAAATTAAAAATATGTTGGGTTTTTTTTCTTTTTTTTCCTTTTTCTTAAAGATGAATGCAGCAGTCAAAGCATTTGGAGAAATACCTCAAGCTGAATGTTAACTGAGTAATACCAACTAGAACCACAGCCTCTGCTAGCATAAGGGTAATCTAGAAAGTCCTGTTATCATAGAAGATGTTGAACAGTTAGTCTGAATGGGACATATTCCTCAGGCTGATTTGAATTCACTAGAGAAATACAGACTTTGGATAAACGACATTGTTGCTGTCTCTTAATTTCAGCCTGTAGCAGTATCCTCTGTGTATGTGTGTAAATATTGGTATCTAGGATAGATGTTAAGTATGCATTAATGTTTGTTAATTCATACAGTTTTGTGGTATTATGTCTTACAATTAGTTGAGACATGTTTCAACTCTAAATCAATTCCCAAACAAAAAATAATTGAGGGTACTTAAAAACTAGTTGAAAGTGGATGATCAGACTCTTCAATTAATTAGGAAAAAAATCAAAGAGATCATGGAGCATGTGTTGCAGAATCACAAGTGACTGCATCAAATAAGCTCAAATCAACAAAAAGCTAATAAGAAATCACATAATTGCCTACAATGTACTCTTGAAAGACAAGAGGAGCAAAAAGTATCCTCTACTTCCAAAACAAAGGGAACTGAAACAGTGGAAGATACTGGAATATATCAGTGTGCTTCCTCATCAGCAATGAAATACATCTTCTCCATGGATGTGAGGACAAAGTCAAAAGTTTCATAAGAATATGCATTTTTGTTAATTAAAAAGATATATTCCTTATAATTCTTCTCTTGCACTAAAATTAGGCTGATCAAAATGGCATTTAGGTGGAGACGATGCTTAAGTGCTTTTTGCATATAGAGGTATATGAGGAGGATTGTAGTTCTGTCCAGACTGATGGCGAAACACTAATTTTGTTGAATGTCAGAATTCACAGCAGTTTTGAAGAAAATTAGAGCTTTACTACTGGGATTAAAGTCCAGGGTCATCTGTATGTAGAACAAAGGAAGGAGCTCAGTCTGAGAAAGAATAAGCTGGCAAAGCTTTTAGGCAATAAACAATGATCATTCGCATCTTAACAAGCTGTCTGCTCACAAAAAATCTCTCTCATTTTTATTTGACCTGTTAACAGCAATACATCAGGAAGCAATAGCTCTAAATCCCAAATATAAAATGCAGATCTAGCTCCCGTCTGAATGTCCTATCCAATACAACAGCGAGTAAGGAAATAAAATTCCCATTGAAGCATGGGAATAGGAAGGAGAAATACACCTTCGTTTCACTATGTTAGCAAAGGTACACCCCCCCATTGCCTGTAAAGATTCTTATTGTGGTTAAGTGTCTCTGTTTCTGAAAACCCTAACAGAAACAACCTCTTGAAATTTGAAAAACATGACAGAGAGTAAAATTAATTATATACACATGTTATTTTTTTCCCTCATTGGTCTCTAATAGACAATGTTTTTGGAGCAGAAGAAAAATGTTTTTGTTTCCATGGCAACAATATCCACTCTTCTCCTTTCTGTCACAAACCACAGTTTCTGAGCATATTTAGGAAAATTGAAATGTGAGTAACTCGGAATGATAAAGCCAAGTGCAGTAAATTTTCATCTAAATAAATATTTGTATTCAGTCTGTATCCATTGGCTTTGAAAATTTTCAAGGTCAGGGTATTTGTTTGCTGTGCTGACGGCGTTCCCATTGAACACTTAGTCTGTTCACAATGAGAAGTCTATTTAAATGTGTCTTGAATGTTGCTGATGCTACCCTAAAATAATTGAAATAATTAAAGCAGGAAGCAGTACTGCATAGCATCTTTCAAAATGGCAAAGCATGTTGCTGTAGCACTTGAGGACTTAAGGCAACTGGTGTGTACAGTATACAAGAATATACGCTGGAAAGGTCAAGACTAATTTATAAGTGACTTGAGGATGTCTCTCTTCTTGGGCAATGCTAACAGTGCTGTCAAAGTTCAGCAACAACCTGTGCAGAAAACGGTTGAACTGATCTGCTAGGGCTGTGCTTTCTTCTTTTCAATTCCTTCTCAGTGCAAACCTCACAACTACAGATTCAATCTCTTTCTTGTCTGTTGGACTTACATCTCCCTGAATAATTTCTTTACACTCATTGGGACAGATTTTTAAGTCCTTGCTCCAGAAATACTTATTTGTAGAAAATGAAAAGATTTTTTTTAACAAGAGAAACCGAGACCCACACCAGAACGTATACTGTGGTAGAACGTGGCTGTATAAAGCTGTGTATAGATGTCAAGCCTCAGCTTCAAAACAGAAATGAAGTGTTTTTCTTGAAGAAATTTAAACCCAAAGAAAAATAAATTGTTTTGTTTTTTTTGATGGGAATTAAAAAAAACACCATTGTTGTCAAATTTAAAATACCACTTACAGGAAACATTCACTGATCACATTTTCTCATTAAAAAAAATGCAGATAAAATATTTCTCCAGTAGTTCTCTCTGTAACTCTGATAAAGTGATTTGAATAGACAAACCATAAACTATTGAAAGGACTAGAACTTCAGACACAAAAACGATGTCTCTGATTTTATTTCCCTCTTGCCTGCGTAACAGTCTGAGTTTGTGGTGCGTGGGGAGCAGGGTGCACACACAGTACCCTCACCTCACTGAGCAGAGGGTGTCCAGAGGACTCTCTTTAGGGGTACAGCAGGTCCATTAACTGAGCAAGGTGACAAAGGAATCCCTTATGGCTTTTATAACTGTATCTGGCTCTGTTGGCTTTCTGCTGGAGTGTGGCAGTCCTGGAAGCATCGTGGGCGCTGCAGTTAAGCTGGTTATACAGACCGACGGTGGCAGGTGATGGGAGAGACAGATTTTTCTCTCCCCTCATCAGTGCTTCTCACCTAAGGGATTTTTTTTTTTTTTCAGTTTACTTGTTCGTATATAAAACACATCTTAGTTATCAACTCCAGCACTGACTTCTAATTAGCCATCATCTAAGAACATTACAAAGCCTGCTCAGGCAAGATAAAGGATCATCTAAGTTGAAACAAGAAAACAAAATTGTGCTGTTCCAGGCAGCACGTCGCACCAGCCAGCTTTTCACAGGCAGCTGCTCTGCATGCTAAAAGGCCTCAACTACCTCTAACGTTGGGTGTAAGGAAAAAAAGCTACGGTACATCCATTCATCCTAATAAAGACTGGGATGTTTTTTGTATGCATGGCTTCTGGTGTCGGGCTATTAGTGCTTCTTTGAGAATAAACCTATTTTGAACTGTTGGTAGGATCGGGATCCTTGTTAGGGTTTGTCTTTATTACCAGAAAAGCTGTGTTTTACCTCAGGGTACTATGTATTTCAGGTAGCCCGAGGTAAAAATACAAGTGAAAGCAATGCACTAGGTAGCTTTGCACAAGGGTGCAGATTTTGTCTCCACTGTGTTTTTAGCTTAGAATACCTGATGCATGATAGATACCCTGAGGTAAAAAGGAAAATTTTGCTGGCAGGGAGTTTGAGGCTTCTTTCCCCTTTCTTTTTTTCAGAAAAAATGGCAAAAGCAGTACTTGTTCTGCTTGCTGCAATTCTTTACAAGTGCCTATTTTGTAATATTTTGTGTTTAGTACTGAAAATGAATCAGTGAGAAAAAAAAAGACTAGGGGTGTAACATGATGGATGCAAAAACCTCACCGCTGAGTTGAGGCACTGAATGAAGAATTACAATTGGATTTTATCTCAAGGCATAAAACCCCTTGAAAAATGGGGGTTTGTAATGGAAAGGCTATTGCTGACACAACCTTAACTTGAACATTGCCAACGGTCACACTATCACTTTATATAGCACTTTAATGGCCAGCATTTCGCTTTGCCAGTGGGAACGCAGCCTGTTGAGGTGATTGGGTTTGCACGCTATAAAGCAGCTCAACCTTGGAATCCGCTGATGTAAAAGCACTTGTTCTTCATTAGCCAAATTTGAAATAATGGCTTGAAAATAGAAGCATGTGACTTGCATATTATATTTACACTGGTGCTGGGTACATTTAACTGCCACCTCACCTCCAGAGTTTAATGGACTTAATGAGCAGTTAAAGTGTTTTAGGCAGTCCGTGATGGGCAACTGCAATGTCAGTCAACAGCTGCAATTGGCATTTCTTACTCCTTAGTAACCCACATGCAGCAGAGCCTGGCCTGCAGGAGGTACTGCCCTTTATAGCTCAAGCAGTGCTCCTCAGCTTGCTCTTGTTTCACCGAGCCATCAAATCTAAACCACCCGCTTCCTTTTGAGAAGAAATAAATACAAGAGTAATCAAATGGCATTTCTTTAGCTATTGATTTTCTCCCTGACCTAAAATCACCAGAAGCTGCAATGTCAAGTCTATAGGCAATTCATCTGGTTTCAAGAATATTTTGTCCTTCATGTGAATAAATTAATAATAATAAAAAAATGCATTGAGCACTGGCATGTTTTGTTGCACAAATGGAAATATGTTGATATGATATCACATTAAGAAATGATTAAAATCTAAAAAATGCCATGATTTACATAAATGTATAACATACATAAAAATAAACAGAATATGTTACATGACTGTTTTTATATATATTTATATATACACACACATTATATAACAGCTATTATATAATGATAGAACCAAGTGCACTGGTTTATTTTTGTTTTAGCAAAGAATTTTTATATTGGTAATTTTTTGAGACGGTCTAAAAGTCTGAATTTATTGAAACAACTAAACATTTGAGCTTTATCAATATGATTTCAATTTGATTTCACTCTTAATGGAAATCTCAGAGAAATGGACATGTTTTCAAATTTCAGTTCAACTGTGCATTTCTATCCGAAAAAAGTATTTTTCAACTCACCCCAATTCTGATTGTACAAAAATTCAATTGTAATTCTCCATTCAGTGCTTCAACTCAGCAGTGAGGTTTTTGTATCCATCATGTTGCACTCCTGGTATTTTTCTCTCACTGACTCATTTTATGTGCTAAGAACAAATTATTACAAAACAGGCACATGTAAAGAATTGCATGTTCTTATTTTAGGCTTGTCCTGAGCAGATGCTTCTTACTATGTCATATATTAAAGCTTTTGCAAGGTATTCATTCAAGTTACCTGCCCCAGAGAGGGAGCTGCTCCAGTTGGTGGGGACCAAGCCTGTCTATCAGCAACTTATCACTCAGCCTGGTATGCCAGTGGCTGAACATTTTGCTGTTGAACATCTCACATATGGTCCCTCTGACCCTACTGCCAATGTGGCAAGGTGAATAGCAGTCCGAGGACACAAGGTTCTCAGTGCCCTGCAGAGTTGTCCTGTTCCCAGGCATAGTCCTGTCACTTGATAAGATAGAATGATCCCTAGCCAGGATGCTTGAAATAAATCCATCACAGAATGGTAGGGGCCATCTTGGAGCTGTGATTTTTCTTTCTACCATTAATTGCTTTCAAAAACTTTGGAAATGTCTGGGATGCCACCTGAGTGTATTCAGCACAGACATGTAGGCTAAGGTCTCTCTATGCCCAGGAACTAAAAAGGTTTAAAACTGCCTGAAAAGTGGGTGGGCAGAAACAGGCTTTTAAACCTCCTATTGTGTTTAGGTACTGACTGAAGTGAGGTTTAAATTTTTGTGAGGAAGTTGTTCTAGATATGTGATTTGCAGGTGTTCACGGGCAGAAAGGTGCAAGCAGACAGCAGAAGCTTAATCCTGCTGCGTATTGTAGGCTCTAACTGCATCCCCGGGGACACCCTGCTGCCACTTCTGCCCGTGTTGCAACCTGAGGTGTGCGATTGCATCATTAAGTGCTGGCAAGGATGCGCAGCCACCATGCACATCCACCCTGAGATGCCAGCATGGATTCTTTTTTTCTTCTTTTTCATTCAGTAAGAATTCCGGTGTAGATTAAGTAAGTTTGAAGAACTGTATTTAAAAGAGAAAATAAGAATGAAATAATACAAAGCCAAATGTATATATATTTATTTTTCTGCCAAGCATATGCAAGTGGAGATTTAACTGTATTTATGCAAATACAGCTTTTAAAGAAGCTTTTCTCTTAGTCTTAATTATGAAAATCCTCTTGAGTCTTTCACTCCACAGTGAACTATGTTGCTGCTTTTCATAACCGAGACAATTTGAGTTATCTTGGTAATCTTGAGCTGTCTTCTGCTTCATGCTCAGAAGACAGCTCAAGCTGCAGCTTTCCTCAGGGTCTATTGTTCCTTAAACTTCTTTTAGACTTTATTCAACATGACAAGTAAATCAATCTTTTCAATTCAGGAGCTGATGAAATTCAACATTTTATCAAGCTTTACTGTCATGGTTTAGCCTTAGCCAGCAACTAAACACCATGCTCTGCTCACTCACTCCTCCCCACTGGTGGGAAGGGGAGGAGAAAATATAACAAAAGGCTCCTGGGTTGGGACAAGGACAGGGAGGGCTCACTCACCAATTATGGTCATGGGCAAAACAGACTCAGGTGGGAGAAGATAATAAATTAAATTTGTTACCAATCAATCAGAGTAAGATAATGAAGGAGTCATAAAAACAAATCTTAAACCACCTTCCCACACCCCTCCCTTATCCCCGGGCTCAGCTCTGCTCCTAATTTCTCTACCCAACCCCCACCAGTGGCACAGGGGGACAGGGAATGGGGGGTTGGGGTCAGTTCATCACACATTGTCTCTGCTGCTCCTTCCTACTCAGGGGAAGGACTCTCCCCTGCTCCAGCATGGGGTCTTCCATGGGCTGTAGACAGATCGCTACTCCAGCACGCTCCCTCCCCCTGGTTCCTTGGTCTGGCATGGACTACCCACGGAGTCATTGCTGCCTTTGGGTGCAGTCTCCTGCTCCGACACTGGGTCCTCCATGGCCTGCAGGTGGATCTCTGCTCCACCATTAACCTCCATGGGCTGCAGGATGACAACCTGCTGTCTCACCATGGGCTGCAGGGGAACCTCTGCACTGGCACACCTTCTCTTCCTTCTTCCTCACTGACCTGGGTGTCTGAGTAGTTGCTTCTCTCACATCCCCCTCCTCTCTCCACTGCAGGTTGTGGTGATGGTGTTGCACAACAGCTTTTTTTCCCCTTCTTAAATATGTTATCACAGACACTGTTCCATGGTTGCTGATGGGCTCGGCCTGGGCTGATGGTGGGTCTGCCTTGGAGCCAGGGAAGCTTCTGACAGCCTCTCGTGGGAGCCACCCCTGTAGCCCATCCCCTGCTACCAAAACTCCACCACACACACCCGACACAGTTTCCATGAGAGTGTGAACTGAGTCAATGTCTTTCAGGCCTGTTCAATGTACACTATTTTACTAGGACTTCTGTAAATGCAGAATACCAGCCTGAGTCTGTTAAACACAAATAACCAGAGCAAGCCAAATGGTGAGATATCCGTTTTCTAAGGATATGGTTGTGTGGCATGCTTTTTCTGACCTCTTTCTCTCTTGTGCCTTTGTGTATACACATACACACAAATACACTTTGCATTTAAGAGCTAAAAGATGGCTATATATATATATATATATATATACACACATACACTACTGGGCATAACTGTTAGAGTTTATATAGTGATCAGTTTTGCATGAGATCACACGATCAATAGTTATTTACGGTTATATGACTAAAGATCATATTATTTTATTAGATTTTTCAAAATAATAGCATCAGATGGTGACATAAATTTATAACCTTTTTTTATTGCATGTGAATTTAATCACCTGTCATTAATATTAAGACCTCCATGCTTAGTGAAGCAACTTATGATCATGTTTTACAAAGAACGTAACTGGCTTATTATTTCAATACTGATCCCTGAGACACTCTCTCTTCTGATAAAGCGGTGAGTGAGGTTTTGTTTCAGGAGGACTCCATACTTTGCAGTGAGTGCTTGCTTAAACTTCAAGATGTAGGATGTGATGCAGTCTCATAATGACCTTTTTGAGTGGGGCTATGTAAAACAAGATATCAAAAACATTTCACAACTTCAGATGTGTAGTTGTGGTGCATCCAACAAAACGGAAAAATAGTACTTTCTGAAAATTAGACATTTTAAAGACATCTCAAGTTGTGCACTAAAAACAACCTGTGTCTCAGTTGTTTCCAAAAACTGAAGTCCAAGGGACTGCACAGTTCTCTTTCTGTACAGAGCTGGCCAAACATTATGCTCAGCTGTGGGCTGAGGATATTTTGAGTGTATAAAAAGAAGCAGAGCTGAGCCCCTGAGCTCTGGAAGCACTTCCTGGAGTAGATCTCTGCATTTGGAAAAGCTGTGCTAAATTTTCTGAACTTTATATGAAATGATTCTGGATTGAAACATGATGGGGTTTGAGATGAACAGGAAATAAATAATCATGGCAATTTTTGTCATTTTTAATTAGAGAGATTTAAAACTTCAGGACAAAATATCTCCATCTCCTTACTAGTGATCCTTTTCTCTGTTCATTATCTGTTCTGTTTATCTTAACAAGCACCTGAGATTTATTATTTGGTATTGGTATTTTTGGATGACTTCTTATCCTCCCTTTCTCTATCTTTGCTGGCTGGTGCCAGGTGATTTCCTCCTGCCCCTGTCCTTTCTGTCCTTCCAACTGGCAAATGTGTTGATTTTGCATTTCTGAGAGTCAAGAGAGAAAAATGCCCTACTGGATGATTGTATTCTCAAGTCTCAAATATTTTTGAGAAGTATTGAGGGAAACCAAGAGACTTTTCCTTTATATTCCTGCAGAGTATAAATAAAACAACAATCCTTTTTGAGAAAGTGATTGCTTTAGTTTAGAATAAAACTTAAAAGCTTACAGATTTTCAGTTTTATTAATATTTTCTTTCAGATTGGTGAATGTAGTGAATTATAAATTCCATATGATTTTGTGGTCTGCTTAGCTTAATTCTGCAAATAGTTCAACCATCAGAAAGTGTATCTCATGTCCTATAAAATTTCACATTTTATTTTTTCTCCCTTAACCATTTGGTCAATAAGAACTTCTGCTACCCTGTTTTCCATGCCTGACAAATCTGAAATTCAGATTAGCTGGTTTTACAGTGAGTGGCAACTAAAGTCATGGGAGCTGTTTGGTCTTGTCATGGTTTAGTTTAGAATGTCTTTTTTTTGTTGTTTATTATTTTATTTAAAATTTCATTGTTTTTTACGAAGAAAGATGAAATACTAACAGGTACTACATATAATTATAGTATTTTACCACATTATGCAGAGCTTACAAGACTGTCGACAGATGCTTTTTCATAGTGTAAAGGGAAGTTGGCACCTATCAGGAGTAACTCAATACTTGCCAGCAGCATGTCTGAACCAACTCAGTAAATCTTTTTTTCATCTATTTTCCATCTCCAAGAATGCTTTTCTACATGATCATTGTCACTGAATACATAAAAATATTCCTAGATTATTGCTAATGGAAAAGTTGAGACTGCTCTTTGTTCTGGTTTTGATATAATATATTCCTCCTGAGAACCATCAGAATCATACTCTGAAAATCAATAATATACTGTTTTTACCACTCATTTATTCCACTGGGTAAAACTATTTAACAAAACATGCCTACTGTTGAGCTTCAAATGTGGAAAATAGTATTGTTGGGTCACTAAACCTTGTGACACAGGCTAAGATAGAGGAGTAGTTAATTCTTCTTCCACAGGATCTAGGGGGCATCAGACTTTTTTTGATATCTTTCTTGTGGTACTGACTGTGAGAAGGATAGAAAAGAGCACAGACAAAACTAAGCTAATGACAATGATCTTGAGAAGAACTGTGCAATCCTGAATTTATAATGTTAAGGTTGCAATTTATTGAACTCTCTCAGATACTGAACACTGCAGATGATTAAATACTGTTTCCTCTTACAATAAGTTATTGAAAAGGTGAAAGGATTGTAATATAATACTTGGCAGAAAGACTTCTGGATGCACTTAGCTGTAGTGGTTACATATTCTCAGGTTGCCTTTATCCATAGGTTTATAATCTCCTACGAATTTGTCAGACCAAATAATAATTCATCTCACAAAGATGCTTACACTCAGTATGCGTTAAAATAGAGGTGTATCTGAAAAGGGCTTCAATCTAATGCTTTACAGAGAGGTCATCAGGAGGTTTCAGATCAGTTTCTGTTATAAAATTCTGTTTTTATACTTTCAGTAATTCCTGTAACATTCACCTTTACAACATAGCTTTCCACGCTTGAGAGAGTATTTGGATTCAGCAGAATCCTTTCAGCTGCCTTTGGGTTATAAAAGAATCCTATTTAAATATATGAAGTAAATCCTACTTTCTTGTCCAGATAGGGGGAAAGGGAAATGTTTCAAATCAAACCAGGTTTTAAACTTTCAAATTGCTCATGTACAATAGCTCATAATGAACAGCTGAATCAATCTGAAAAGATTTAAGGAAGTGTTCATATCATCCAGTCTTAGGCAGGAGATATGATCAAGGTCTTAGCCAAGCTCTTCTTATTGTCAGGCTCTCCACAGGGCTCTGATTTACATGGTCTGAATCACCTCTGGGAAAAACCTGTTTCTCTCTCCACTGGCTGTTGGCAAGAAACTAGAGAGAATAGTTTTTTAAATTAGATGGCCGAAGAGCTGGGAGGTATGAATACCCTCTGTCATGGCAGAACCTGCTGTTAAGAATCTTTTCTTAAGTCTATTGGGCTCAACTGGAGCTGAAGAAACTTGAAAAGCAGCAAAAATGCAATACTCTTGCTTAAATATAGCCAAATAGCACTTCTAGGCAAGAATTAATACACCAAGTGTTTTCAGCCACGATTTCTATCATGAGGCAAGAAATCTTGATTGAACTAATTACTGGTTTTAGTCTTGCATCGTTGTTTTACTTTCAAATTATTTTCTTCAGAAATACTTGATGGTTATTTGCTATTAACTATAAAGACATATTGACTTGCAACTAAATATAAACTACACATTAAACCTACACGCTGCTACTTCTTATTTTAACATTTTATCATTAAAATGTCAAATCACATTTATTCTTTATTGTCCGATAGTTTTACTTATTTTTTTGTCAAAATACTGTGGATGGAAATGGAAATTTTATGAAAATTAAGTTCTATTTAATTGCAGAAAACATCTTTTAAAGCCTTTTATTAATGAAATAAAATTACTTTAAATAGACTGGTGACATATTTTTAAATTAAAGCGTTTTGTAGTTTGAGCTAACTGATTATTAATGAGAAAGTATTCATTGTAGCTAGTGAATTAAAGAAGTTGCTTATGGTTACAATTTCCCCAAGACTTTAAAATAATTAGCTTTTAGTCTTTCATGGCTTGTTATTGTCTGTAGATTCGATGAGGAAGACAAACTATCACCTTTTAATCCCACTCAGTTTTTATACTTTGAATGAACTAAATGCTGTACAAAACTGCTAAACCAGAATGAAGGGGGGAAAAAATATTTCAGCACTTGAAAAAGTACTGCTAAAATAGCTTAGCACTTCAGTCAGAGTTTCACACATGATGTCACCTGTAGCTCCCTGTCAGTTTGCTGGTTTTACCTAGCGTTAAAACTTAGTTAAAAAAATGTTTTACTTGCATGTTGTTTTTAGCTAATTAAAGGACAAACCTTACTCATTATTGCAAATAAAACTTTTGAATTTTTTTTTGAGCTATTTCAATCCTTTTATGTAAATATCGTTCTCTTAGATTTTATTTCCTGAATAGTACCTGAATGTGTCTAAAATCATAATAATTTTCTTCTTTTTCTTCTTCAAAGAGTATAGACCAAACCTGAATAACTTAGAAGGTAGGTTTTGTGCTGAGGATGTTTGAAAAGCAACTCAAAGAGACCAAAGCAATTTTGCCACAATGTTCGAAGGTATAAACGCAACTCCTCAAGCACATAACTGAAATTAATTTAATGTGAAATCAACTGAATAGAATTGATTCCTATTGAAATCAAGGAGACTACAGAAAAGAGTAACAATTAACTGCTTGAGTCAGGATGCCAAACCTTTTGCAAATAATTCCTAGCCATAGAAATAGAGAAATTGAGTGCTGTATCAGGAAAGAACGTTCATGTATATTTTTTTACTTTGTAAATGCAGAAATTTATATGGAAAATACACTTATTTCAGATTAACTAAGACAAAAAAATAGAGTTTTAAACGTGGGTGCTGCTGAAAAAAACCTGGGTAAGATATTCAATAGTTCTCCTTATCAATTTGACTGCCCAAGTTCAGACTTCTTAATGATTACACTCTTAATATAATGAAAATGCTATAAAGGTGCATAAGTGGTTCCCCAGACTGGCTGGGCAAAATGCCTCCTACAGAGTGTGTGTGGGTGTGTGTGTGTAAACCTGTCATAGTTAATTATCATTGTAACTCTTTTGCATCACAAGTGATTTTGAGGGAGCATGCAAAGCTTATATGCCACTAGATGTTGCTCTAAGACAGCATCTGACTAAAGAAGAAACCTAAAAATCACGCAGTCTCTAATATTTACATCAATGACCACAATTCTCTTCAAAAATAATTCACATATTAAATCTTAAACTTTTGAAACAGGTTACAAAAAACCCCAAACCAAACCAAAACAAAAAAAAAACAGGAGAGAGAAAAAAAGCATCATGAACTGCTATTGTCAGAGCTACTGCATTTCTGGGAACAGAATATGAATAAGAATGCTATTTTATCAGAAACCTTTGGTGTTATAGGAATGTCTTATCTACTACTTGGAGTGCTTTCTGTGAAGTAAATTCACATCCTTTAAAAAAGCAGAGTGTAAATTCCTTAAGTCTTTCTGTTCTAAAATCTGAGGCTTGTGCCTGCCTGAGGTCAGTGGTTAAATGAATTTGCTGGTCTTGGCTGAAATACCATGGACGCTTCATGGTATTTGGCTAACTTCACCTTGGTTTACGGGCACTTAGAAGTTAAATAGAAGAAATGCTAATCAGGTCAATATGGAAATAAATCTGCAGAGATGTAAGAAGATGCTTGCACAGTATCTACTGAAGCAGGTGTGGTTTTAGTTTAAGCCTGCAGTATTTCACTTGCAGAAAAAAATAGATTAATAAAAGAAGGAAAACCCTTTGAAAAGTAGAGAATTTGCTTTTATGGGAATCAGTGAAGTTTGGGACCAAGGTCCTTAGCAGGATAATTCAGAATGGAGGAGAATGGGAGGAGGCTTTTGCAGGATAACAGGCTAAAACAGCAGCAGAGCAGACGACACAGCAGGATACTCCCTGGAGTGAATATTCAGGTTTGCTTTGACCCCACCAAACAGCTCTGTGTATATGTAGCTTTGAGTAGTCATGTTTACATTTTAAAATTTTTCTCATTAATACTTGATTCACCCAACTGAACAACATATGGATATGATAGACATCAAAGACAGGTCATTTTTTTGAGAAAATGTTAGTAGCTCACTGATTAAATATGAAGTGGGCATTGAGAGATCATTAACACTGTGAAATGGATTTCTGACATTTTGAAAAAGCAGCATGTACCCTTATCTTTAGCTCTGTGGTGGGTCTTAAATGAATAAAGTCTTTGCTGATCATTTTGTTTTTGCATTTGGAGGTGACATATTCTACCTGTTATGCTCTACAGGAAATGGTTGCAATTAGTTTTCATGAGTTCATTTATACTGTACTCCTCTGCAAGATTGCAGCTTGACCTCATGGTACCATTAGAATCTGTAAAAACTTCTTTAAGTCAAGTGCTCACAAGTACATAATTTTTAAAAGGAATTCATTAAAACAGTATTAAAATATATTTATTTTAAGGCCTTTTACACACTGCTGTCTATGTGTAGTATAATACTTTAAAACTTTCCACGTCTATTTTACAATAGGTTTTCAATCTATATTGTATAGAAATGCTGTATACCATATTAGGGTGTTGAAATTACCTTCTGCAGATCTGCTTTTTCTTCTTTCTCCTTGCGACACAGGCAGATGCACACGCACAGGACCATATACCAAGTTAGGAGCTAATAAAGATGTCAACCACTGCACTCCACTGTGAGCTGTGACACATTACACAAAGCACCCTGCCTACTCCTGATGTTGTCATTTTCTGTAAGTGCTAGCTTTCGCCTCTGTTTTTATTAGCTGATGCATCAACACCCCGCACCCAGGAAGAGATTCAGCAAAGTCAATTAATTAGACTACCCTTCTAGGCAGCGAGGGAGCAGGAGGATAGGAGCTGTCTAGGGCCATATTTCTGCGCAGCTTGCGTTGTTCTGCTACCCAAAACCTAATTAAAATGCATGGTTTTGGGGGATTAACAGAGGCAAAGAGGAGTACTGAGGTTCTCATCTCTTTGCAGGGCTTTTGTACCAGTATTTGTTTAGGTAACACAGTGGAGCGATAGGACACGTGCCTCCTGAGAGTGCTGCCAGCCACTATAGCGTGCAAGAGGAGGGAGAGGAGGGAGGCAAGAGCTGCCTGCGAGCAAACTCAGCTGAGGGAGAAGTCATGCCCCATTTTCCAGAGAAGCAGTAAAAACCACTAAGGAGACTTCTCCATCTGCACAGCTATTACATATCAAAGACAATGTCTGCATTTTCGGTAGATATATAAAGCTACGGTATTTGAGATTTATTTCTGGCTCGTAAAAATAGTTTTGTCTTCTTTTGGGCTGAGTGTGTTAAATGGCTTTCTTGTTTCTGTGGTTCAGTAACAGCGTCATTCTTTACAGACATAATGTGCATATTGCTGACATTGTTCCAAAAAATAGATGGCCCAGGGCCACCTTTGGGGAATTCTCTAAACGGAAGAATCAGAAATGATCATCTCATGCTGGGTGTTGAAGCACTCTGTTCGCATGCTGAGAGTGGTGAAGGACGATCTGGAACTGTCTCTGTGCACGTATTTACACAACAGACTATCATGCTTTGAGTTGTCATCCTGGTGGTTCAGGAATGTTCAGTCTTAAAAGCCTTCAGTGCATAATTATGTACCAGAGTTTGCATCGCAAAGGTCCTGTAAATGTGCATCACTCATGAGGAGGAGGTCAGTACCCTCTCAGCTTTCCTGCAGGAGAAGGGTAGCAGTTTTGCTTCCTTCAACAATTTCCCCCTCACATCAGTGGGATCAAAACTGAGACTCTGTTTGGTAGAAATGCTTTCTCCCCTGAAACCTGAATGCAGCAGAAAGAGTATATGCTGCCACATGATATCTCTGCACCTCAGAAGTACTGGAGAATTTTTTCTCTTCTTTTCTCCCTCCAACAGAGAAGTGCTCCAGACAACATGGAGGCACAGGATGGATGGAGGTGCCATGGATTAGTCATATGGAAGGTACTGTGAAATGACTTACAAAAAACACTTTCAGATTTCCCGCCCCCCTCATTCCCTCCCCTGTTGAGCAGGGAGGGAAGGGGAAGCATCATGGTTGTGTCTGCACAGTAAAGGCACAGTAGCCTGTCCTGGAGGCTCTACCTCTTCTGGAGCAGACAGTGTGGGGTCAGTGGTCATAAGCCTCCTCTCCCTACAAGTGTCTTCAGAGCAGCTGCAGAGTGGGGCAGGCCACGGGGGCTGCAGGGACCCTGCACCACCCTCTGAAATGGTGCTCGTATGGGTCTGGTGCACACCCTGCTCGGGCTCTACAGGACTGTACTCTGGGGTTACTTCCTCTGAGGGGCTGCAAGGGCTCTCACTGGGTACCTTGTCTTGTCCTCTGTAAAACGAAGTGATGGGGTGGGATAAAGACCCTTTAGCTATCTAGAAAATCTGCACTTCTTTGTAAGATCCAGGGCTTGGTGTAGTCCTGAAGGACAAACGGTGAGCTGCAGAGGATGTAATATGTTCCAAAAGCAGACAAGAAAACCTGCTCAGGTCCACTGATTCTGCTGCCTCCATGAGGTTGATGAGCCTTCTGAAACAGACAGCTACCACACAGGCATGGGGCATAAGTAATATATTATTTAAATTAACATGGGATGTTCTTTTTGACAACACCTAATTCTGGAGGTGGTTTTTCAACAGTACCAATGCTAGAAATTCAACTGCATAATTTATGGTAAGAATTTACATTTGGTCTATGTTTGAAGAATAGCTTGGTAGCTCAAGCACAAAGCTGGGTGATAGGTGGCTTCTCTTCATTGCTCTGCCCTCCCCAGTTTGTGTGTGGCTATGGCTACTCTCATAGGCACAGTAATGCATCCATGGCATTTGCTGGTGAGATATAACTAAAGTTCTCTGAAGCTATGCATGAATGGAGCTAGAGGACCACGGTCCTCTCTTTTGTAGGGTTTTAAAAAGTAAAAATTAGAACTTAGAAATTCACCCATCACTACTAGTTTGTATCATCTGCGAGAAGTTATTCTGTGCTGCAGGCATTCATCAGTTATAAAGAAGGATAGGCTTACCATGTAAATAAAGTAAATCCATCTCATTTTACATGGATGGTCAAACAGCTATCTTATGATAACTCTCAATCACTGCCAAAGTGAATCAGCCTCAAACCATAGGAGAAAATGAAAGTTTCTCTTCAATTTCTTTGGGTCTGCATTGCAGAAGTCTGAAATCAGCTTGCAAATATGCTGCATTGTCGTATGCTGTAATCCACAGCTTTGTTTATACTGACATGTGTCCTGTGTGCTTCTGTAATTCCTAACTGCTGTAGGAATATCAGAGTTTGACTGCAGCCTTAGCCCTGACTTTACTGGCATTGTTGATTTTGATCACCGTTGCAATGCAGATTTTTTAAAAAAAAACAACCCAAAAAGCTATATGCTTTATAGTTAGTGCTGTCTTCAGTTTGTTCCTTATTGGTACTAGAAAACCTTTCAGTTTAAGGTAAAATAAAACTAAAATAGAAAAATAAATAACTTGGGGGCATATGGAGGGGAGTGAAAGCTGTTTCTTGGTCCAAAAACCTTCATTGTTAAAGAGCTTTAAGTGTACAGCAACCTCAGACAGCAAATATTATAACCAATCTGAAGAGTACCTCTAGGGCAGGGAGAACCTGTGAAAAGCACAACAGTGGATTAAAATAAATGTGCATTTTGTTATTTATTACAAAATAAATTTTCTATTGACACAAGAAGCTAAACTTTAATTTTCTGTTTGAAATGTTACAGAAGTAAATAGCTTTCTTGTAAAGGGCAGCATGGAGTGTTGTTCTTGCATTTCTGTCATGACATTTAACTCATTAGCATGCAGGTGCACTCTCTGGGTTTCATGCAATAACTGTCTCCTTTCACTGTGTTTACAGATAATCCAGCAAGTTTGCAGGCCAAACTGCTCTCTGAATGTGAGCCCACAAAGCAATGAATGAGACAGCACACTACTCGGGGACATTCTAGCACAGCTAGCCAGAAGGTGAGTATCAACAGTGATATTAAAACCAAAAAATAACTTGAAATCATTTGTAACTGACCATCATGATAGTAAATTGTAGGTAATGTTGCAGTCACTCATTATTTTTCCCTTTCCTTAAAATCAACTCTTTTGTTTTTTAGCAACTGATACATGGTTAATAGTGGTTAGCATTATGCATCTGAGCTCCTGGTTTACTAAACATAATGAATTATTCTGCTTCATGGGGAACCAACCACGCATTTAGTGTGTGAAATGGGAAATCCTTCATGGAGAACTGCTGGCACAGCGGGAACTCTTGTGACTCTGTTTTGGGACTGAGCAGCAGTTGAAATATCACGGTGAGAGGGGGCCCTGTCTCCTGCAGCTCTCTGGAGTAACCTTTTCCAGTGTTGTAAAGGCTAGAAGAAGGGCCTGTAGCTTTGCTACTGAAGGGGTCTGGGCTCAGATCAGGGACCAGCACATAGCTCCTGAGCAGCTGATGGTGATATCCCTGTGCCCCAGCTCTCTGTCAGCTGCATGGATGTAATGTCCCTGTTTCGTGTTCTTCTTGTGAGAGGTATCTTACTTAACTCTCAGTCCTGCAGGAGCTGAGTGTCAAGCTAATCGTCTGGGCTCTTCCTATATTTATAGGAGGGGAGGAGGCATTTATCTCAGAGAAAAGAAGTATCTAAGACAGCTGGGAAAAATGCTTTTTCTCTTACTTTGAAGGGAGCCTGAGTAACTAGCTCAGGCTGCAAGATAGTTTTTAAATGGCTGAAGTCAAGTGAGGCAATTCTACCTTCTGCATCTGCCTCTTCTGTTAAAACTGTCAGCCCTTAAACTGGGGTCTGTCTTCTGCAGCCAAGGGCATTGCTGTATGTCTACCATGGCAAAATCATTGTTGCAGATGGAGCCCCTACATGCAGCTGTAATATGAAGAATTGATAAAAAGACTCTTAGCGCTGTTGACTGATGTTTAGTATCTGAAAACATCACCTTACACCCATATAAACAGATGGGTAATGGAAAACCTCTGGATATTAACCTAGCACAGGTTATACAGCCAGGCCCAGACACAAAATCATGCTTTGGCATCTTAGCAAGCTGCTGCATGTCTACAAAGCAGTTCTTAATATCCCTGTGCTGATCTTGTCCTCATCTTATACATGCTCATGTGAAAGGCGTGCACATAAGTGAATGCCTCAGATTGATGTACAGTAACTTGTTAAGCCACTGTTATCGTGTGCCTCAGCCCACAGCCAACCCCCACACTAGGTCTTTTTTGAGTTTCATGCTGACACTGGGGATTTATCAAAATCTGCTATGCAGCTATAAAGATTTTTGCTAAATATGCAACAAACATCAATGTGTAGGGTATAGGAAATGGAGCAGAATGGTTATTAGGAAAAAGTTTAGCATCTCTTCGGTGAGTTTTCATGCATGATTTGGTAGGTAAAGGTTATCAGAAAAGTCAATACAAGTGTGCTCAGAAAACATAACATCAGTTAAACTGCTTGACAGGTGTGTTACAAAGCAGCAGAAGATCATTCAAAGCTGACCAGGAAAATTCTGTTGCTCCTGAAGGCAGAAATATCTTGTCATACTCCCGTGCTGCTTTATGAACCTGCCGGCCTGCTAAGCTGAAAGCCATTGCTCTGCTCCCAGATGACAGGAGTTGCATTTGGAAAGACACGCAGTGTCTCTCCTCTCTGCATTGTGCCAGCCTGGCACTCTTTGAAAGCAGGTGAATGAACATTGTTTTAAAATAGGATTTTTATGCTTGTAAAAGATGCCAGCTTGTGACTAATGGAAACTCAAGTCCTTTGCTTACCTGTGGAATATGCACAGCAGGGACACTGGCAACACTCATAGCACCCACATGGATATTTCTCAACTCTCATTAGACAGAAGCCAGAACAACAACTGGTACCTCAGGGTCCATTTCCATTCTCCTCAGTATGGATATTGCAAAGGTGTTAATGCTTTTGTCTCACGAGGAAATGCTAGATGTTTGTGAAAGAGGACCAGGGGCCCCCCATGCTGTGCAGGCCTGGCAAACCGCTGGCTCCCTGCTCGCTGGCACCCCGGGGTCCCTGTGCTTGTGTTCCAGCATGGCTGCGCCAGACACTCTGCGTGAGGAGGCCACAGCACTCTTCTCTTCCCTTATGCTCCCATCCCCTGTTGCTAACCGTCTTCCTTGTTCACACACATAGCATCCTATGTCCCATCATCCTCAGTCTCTGAGCCAGTGCAGATCAGACTCAGCCTCCCAGAGCTGCTGCCTGTGAAGGTTTTGGGTTTTCAGATCACCTCTTGAGGCAAATGTGGTAGATAACAGGAAAAACATGCAGGCTGTATTCGGTTGAGAGATGCAAACCTGCTGTGCCTTGCACAAGAAGAATACACAACTATCTAAAACAATAAAACAGCCCACATGTATGGGCAGCACTGGATTCCTCCCATCTATTTCTGACCTTCACTCCCAATGGAGAAGTCTCCTCCCTCCATATACTTGTTTCTGCTCCTGGCCTTTTCTCTTCTCACTTTAATACAATCAGGGAGATACTCCTCTCTTGTATGAGCGTCATAACCCTCTGTCAAGTGAGTGTCTAATTAGGTCCGTCAAACTGTTAGAACATCACAGCAGGTGGTTTGTTCCTCAATGTCTTGAGCAGCAGAGCTGAAAACCTGGTTTCCTTGAGTTGTCCCCTTGCCCAGGGATGCTCCATTTAAAGAGCTTTTTTCTATTCCTTCTGCTCCTGTTCTTCTATGCTCTTCTTTTGTTCTTCCCTTTCTTTCTGCTCTTATCTGAGTGTGGAAGCAAAAAACCAGGAAGAAGACAATCACTCCCCACATTCACACTGGGATTCATAAACCACACTCATGCAGATTCTCCCAAACATCACAGCTGTACTTCAGGCCTTTAAGTTCTCAGCAAAAAGATTTGTTTTCCTCACATTTCAATCCCTTGACACATCCACTTGCCAGATGTAAAAGTTTTTAATTACATATATAGAAATCTTTATAAACTGGTGGGATAACTGAACAGAAACCCAGCACAGTGGAGGCCATGAGGTCTACTCGGGAAGGAAAATCTTTATAAATAAGTATGCACTGAAAGAAAGAGCAAAATAACCAATACCTCAAGCTATGAATCAACGTATTCTTGAGAGGTTAAGGACCTGAATCAGTAAAATCTTTAAGAATATCCCCAACTTTAAGTGACCCCTTTGATTTAAGTTAT
>NW_010326498.1:0-2064 GCF_000700745.2 Antrostomus carolinensis
GAAGCTGGGCTGGGCTGAGGCTGCGGGGTGGGACAGGCTCTGCCTTCCCCAGACCCCGCCGGGCTGCCAGACCTGCGGGCTGTGACCCCTGAGATTCCCAGGAGGATTTGGGAAAGGCCACTGGGCTCTCCCCGTGGTCCCTCAGGGAGGGAAGGGCGAGATTCTGCCCCTGAGGGACAGAAGGAGACAAGCTGGCGCTGAGTGCTCATGTCCCAGGGTGATGGTGGGGTCGCTTGGGACCCCGGTCTTGGCCTTTTCTTGCAGCAGCGTGCCCTCTGGACAAGGGCAGGGAGTGACAGAACAAGGGGGGATGGCTTCAAACTGGAAGAGGGGAGATTTAGATTAGATATTAGGGAGAAATTCTTTCCTGTGAGGGTGGTGAGACACTGGCCCAGGTTGCCCAGAGAAGCTGTGACTGCTCCTCCCTGGAAGTGTTCAAGGCCAGGTTGGATGAGGCTTTGAGCAACCTGGTCTAGTGGAAGGTGTCCCTGCTGATGGCAGGGGGGTTGGAACTGGATGAGCTTTAAGGTCCCTTCCAACCCAAACCATTCTGTAATTTTAGGTGCCAGATCTTTGATTCAGAGCCCTCCAGCTATAAAGGTTGGAGAAATTATGAGTGAATCTTCCCTTCTGTTTTTTTTTTCCCCTTTTTTTTTTCTTTTTGAACAAAGCTTCTCAGGAAAGTGACCTTAAGGATTGTCTGATCAACATTCACGCAGTCCTTGTGCCATAACAATGTACACATCAATGGTTAATTATGAATAGCCGCTCAATATGGAGGAGGGAGGTGTGTGAAAGGTACATCCCAACACACGGACTGCCCGTTGTGTCTTGCTCTAAGGGATAAAACTGCCTAAAAGAAGGAGACTTGATTCTTGCTGACTTTCTGCCTTCGGGTAACAGGGTAAAGAATGGGGACTCATATTTGCTTGACAAACATCTGGCTCCTGTTTTCACTGTTGTACTGTTAAAAGTGAAATTATTTTCTTGTTCTGTTTTTTTGTGCCTAGCTGTCAGCATTTTCTGAGCCTGGATAGTGGAAGTCTGTGCAGTCGTTTCATTTCCCTTTTTAAGATTCTTTGTGGTGCAGTGTTTGCTTTTTAGATGCAGAGCAGGAACGTGAGCTTGTATGAACATCAACATTTTCAATTGTTTTTTCTTGGATGAAATGTCATGTCCACGGTTTCCTCTCCTCCTCCCCCCCTGCTATTTCCGGGCAGCCTGCAAGATTGCAGTTTGGCCCACCAGAGACACTTTATGGTCCTGATCCAGCAATCCAAGCTGAAACAATGATTGCAGGATGAATGGGAGCAAAGAAGCAGAAAAAGGTCTGTGGGAAATGAGTAGAGGTGATCCTAAAAGCAAAATATTGGGAGGAATGAACCATGAGGAGCGATGGCTGGCAGGTGAGGAGGCTGCTGCTGCAGTAGAGAGCTTGGACCACTCTGAATGCATGCTCCTCTGTGCCACTGATCTCCCGTGTGACCTCTCGGCAAGCAAATCACTGGCCCTGTTGTCTAAAATGGGAATAATGATATTTTTTTGCTGTCTCAAGAAGACTTGCAAAGGCCTCTAGGGGCCTGGCTCCCCCTCGCCTTGGGTCCCTGCAGGTTGCAGGAGCAGTCACCTGAGGTGCAAGGGATGAAGGAGGGCTGAGAGGGGTGGAAGGGAAAGAAAGCACATTGGTAACAAGTGGAGAGAGAAGGGTGGAGTGAATTGAAGGAGAGAGAGGAAGAAAAGATGACTGATGAAGCTTCAAAACAGCTATAGATTACCTGGCATGGGGTTTAATGCTAATTTTTAATGCTGAGGTTGCCTCTGGATGGTCGTGCCTGCAAGGCCGGCTGCCTGCCAGAGCAGCAGTCTCTGTAAGACTGCTGTTTGCTCAGTCCAGAAGTGTTTGCCTTTGCCTGGCTCCCTCGGGAAGGGCTGGTCCCGTGTGCGAGACCGGAGGGAAGCCCGCTCTTCACCCTCCCTGCCGCGCAGAAAAACAGAGGCCTCCTCCCCAGCACCCCAGAGATGCTGAGCTGTGCTCCCCGGTGTAACAGGCATCGTGTTCAGCAG
>NW_010326498.1:2101-13501 GCF_000700745.2 Antrostomus carolinensis
TCCCATGGGAAGCAGTGGGAAGGGAGGAAAAGCCTGGAGGACTTGGGCCCGTCTGCTGCAATGGTGGAGGGAGTGCCCGGCGTCTTCCTCTTGATTTCCTGAGCTGGGGCAGATCCAGGTAGTTGGAGAGCTTCTGCTCTCCCTGCCTTATTTCCTGCTCCCTGTGAGGAACTGCTGGGATTAGTAGTGGTGGCTGCCTGAGCCAGGAGAGCCAATGGCCCATCAGTTTTGGCACCACAGGACTGCAGGAGTGGACTTTGCCTGGCCAAGCCACTGGAGATGGCCATAGCTTCGTCAGGGAGAGCCTCCCCAGTGTGGTCTTGGCCCAGTTGAACGCTCTTAGGGGTGGTTTATTGTGGTCTCTTGTGCTTTGGCAAAGTCTGTCTCTGAAAATATTTTGAAAAACAGCAGAAGTTTGAAGCCCTCTAGATGTGATGGAGAGGCTGGTCACAGCGGGCTTGCGGGCTTGGCCCCTGTTTAACTGGTGGAGGCTCTTCCCTGGTTCCCTCTGTCCATCATGTTTACAACAGGTTTGCATGAAGTGAAATGTTTTATGGCACCTTCCTCCTGTAGCTCACCCAAGTGCCCTCCAAACAGCAATTTAAGGTTGCAGCAGCTTGGGAGACTGGTAAATAAACATAACTAATTCCTACAAATCAGGAATGCTGGCGAGGCAGTGATGAACACCACAGAAATGCCTGTGTATGATGGTGGCTTACCTTGTACTTATCTTGGGGCAGATGATTTCAACGGGTGTAAACAGAGCTAAAAGACTGACATGGTAGTTTGTACCCGTGACAATCTCTGTACCACAGAGGGCTACCTGAGAGTAATGACAAAAACCAAGTCATGGGTACTGCACATCCATTCTTTGTAGCTGACCTTCCAGCCCATCATCTTGCTGCTGCTTCTCTGGGCTTTTGGTGGTTAGTACAAGGGGAGGAGGACCTCAGTTTGCCATGTGAGTAGTGGAGGAGGCATGAGGCCTCAGGCTGAAAAAGTTGGTGAGGGAAAACTGTCCTAAGAAAGCTCGGTGTGCTGGGCCACACTCCCTAAGAGCTCACAGGCCTTGGGTGTTTTCTTCATGGCTGACAAGTGCAGGCTGGTTGGTATTTACGCTTCTGCTGGTGGTTCCCACTGGTGTAACCAAAGGAAACGCTGCTTTAGGGACAGTGAATGTCTATTCAAAAGCGTAGAACTGCAAAGTGCAATGAGGAAAGGAGCCTGTGCTTCCAAACAGTGGGTAAAAGAGGAGTAGAAGGGACAAGAGAGGTGAAAAATGAGGTGAATAGGTGGGAAATGCCCTGCTCACACTGCGTGGGAAGCTCTGTAGCTTGAGTGTGTGTTTTGTGTTTGTTGGGGAGAAAAAATCACAGTGTCAGGGTAGCAAAGGGAGGGAAACCTGGAACTGTTCTGGCCTTCCAGGGCATGCACTCTCTCATCTATAAACTATAGGAGAAGGAGACAACCGAGAATAACTGCTCTGCAAAGTCTGCTCTTCTGGGCTTTGTCTTTCCTTACCTTCAAAGCTGTCTGTAAGTTGCCATGATGTATCTGTCTCGTTCTTCACCAGGTTTTCACCTCCCTGTTGCATGTTCTTGGCCTCTCCTAACTCTTACCTTATTTTCCCAATAATGGGACAAACCTTTTAGGCAAGATTTCCTACCACCTTCTGTTGTAATGTGTGTCTTGGCTTTGCTTGCTCACGCACATTGGAAATTCTTGAAAGCATTAGTGGTTTTGGAATTGAGGAGCAAATAAAACACCTCTGCAGACCTCTATCAATCTGTTAATACACTGTCAAGATCACGGTACCTTGTAGGAGGAGAAACACCAGTTCTACTTGTTGCTGGTTCAGGAAGTGGTCGTTAGATTGGGGTGGTTAAGGTGGAGGATGATCACTGGACGAGGATGATCACCTGTCTGCATGGTACCTCAGACTTTCTGGTCTTTGCCACAACATCAGCCTGCATTTGTGTGTTACTTGTCGAGCAAGGAGATGGCTTCAGAGACTCTCTCCTCACAGCATAGCTGAAGCAGGGAGAGCTTTGCTGTCTTTTGCTCCTCTTTTTTTTGAGGAGATAAATAGTCCTCCTCATTTTCCAGCAACTCTTCACTTTGGGATTTGGCTGGGACTTCAGGGTAGGTGCTGTTCTCACAACCATCCCAAACCAAAGGGTTGGCTAATCGTGCAAGGGGAAATGCAAGGTGTGCTGCCATGCTGGGGGGTGGAACATGCAAGGAAAATGTCTTTGTGGCGATGGTGTGGGTCTGTGGGGTTGGGTCTGTGTTGAGACTCTCTGCTAGACACTCTCCTTGCATCTCAGGAGAGGTCTTGTTAAAGTGGCCCCAGGCTCTTTCTGCCTGAACTGGCTGTGTACCTTCTGCCTTAGCCAGCTCCTGCCTCTGCCTCCTTTGCCTATTGCAGGCTGAGGGTCACGACTGCCCTAACCCTGTTCATGGTAGTCAGCACGTGCTGATGTAGGAGCACAGGTCAGAGCACAGCACTGTCAATGCCTGCAAAACACCCCTTTAGTCCTCAGGTGGCAAATTTTATTAATTTCTTTCTTTTTTTTTTTAACATCCAGGAGCCTGGTCTTGAAGCAGGACGCGCTTGGTTTGTGCAACGCCAAATGCAAGGAAGGCAGACTCAGCCCAGAGAAGTTTGCAGTCGACATCTCTGGCTGTAAAGCAGCAGCTCCCCACCGGTTCCTAAATGGCCTGTAAGTACTTGTGTGTGCCTGAGGGCGAAGGTTCTTACCAAGGCACTCACACACGACTCACACACGACATATGAATACATATATATTTACAGAATTGATAACAAATTAACTTTACACAACCCCAGGAGACAGCTTCCCACGGAAATTCGGAGGGACAGCGTGGGCCAGTGGATGCTAATACAGCCTTTTCTACCCCTGTTTTTTTGGTGACCAGGAGGTTTCATTCCTTTGATGCACTTCACCCATCTCTGCTAGGTTTGTGTTGGCCAGACCATTTCATTAGCACTCTGAATGTGTTTACAGTGTGTGAAATGAGACAACAAATACGTATGGGTGTTTCTGTGAGTGAAAGCATTGCCTCTCAACATGGTTGGCAGGATTACTGAGGCATCTCCAGCTTCTCCCATGCACAACCTGGAGATGTCTTTACCTTTTCCCGTTCCTCCCTTATATAAATAAATGAAAATGGCATTTCTGCACACCCTTGAGATGGTAGGTGGGTACCCAGAGCAAGCAGAGAATCATACTGACAGAGGGAATCACTTCTTTTCCTGTTACCCCACTATTTTTTTGTATATTTACAAGTCTCTGGCGTGCCTTATCTCTCTCATTGTGTACTCAGGCTGGGAACTTTGAGATAAACCTGAGAACACTCTGCTTTGTTCCGTTGGCATTTGTGGCTTATGGGTGGCGGGTTATGTAATGTGCTGGTTGTACCACTGCTTACAGTGATTAGGTATCAAGTGACTGGGGTTATTTTTGCTTTTAAAGCAACAGAGAGCTATAGTGGGTTCCCCCATGTGGTAGTTTAACTTGACTGGCAGCCAAACACCACACAGCTGCTTGCACCCTCCCTCCCCACAACCCAGGGAACAGGGGAGAAAATTGGAGGTGTAAAGGTAAGGAGACTTGTAGGTTGAGATAAGAATGATTTAATAATAATGTAAAATAAAATTAAAATAGTAATGATAATTTTTTAAAAAATTACATATATATATATAAATATGAGTGATGCACAGCCTGACAACATTCAAGAAGCATTTGGACAAGGCCCTCAGACACATGGTCTGAACCATGGGATTGTCCTGTGCTAGGGCAAGAGTTGGACTCGATGATCCTCATGGGTCCCTTCCAACTCACAACTTTCTATGATTCTATGATAATTGCTCATCACCTGCCAATAGTGATCCCAGAGGAGTGAAAAGGGAGCCCCAAACCCAAAACCACAATCCCGGAAGAGTGAGCCTGAGCAATTCCTAAGAGAATCCCTCCACTTTCCGGCCAACCCTCATTAATAGACTGAACATGATGTGATGTGATATGGAATATCCCACTGGCAGAGCCAATGCCAGCTCTGGGTTTTGCTAATTACTACACTACCCCCCTCTCTGTCCTTTGCACTTGCAAACTCCCCAAACCTTGATGTCCTTGTATGTTATCAGCATTCTTCTGGTAACAAATCCCACACTGAAACCAAAACGCTGTTCTAGGTACTAAGAAGAAAATTAACTCTATCCTAGCAAAACCAGGACACCCCAAAAGCCAGAGTGTATTTGTTCCTCTTTGGTTGTTGCTGATCATCAGCGATCCTTTATGACTTGCCATATGTTTTTAACCACGTCCTCCTTCTCCCAGTGCTCTTGGCTCTGTACCTTTTCTCTGACATTACTCGATGGCCTACTGCTGTGAGATGCAGGAGCGTTGCTCTGGCTTATTGCGTAGCTTGTGTATGGGCCCTTGAAATGCATCTGCATGCTCTAGTCTTAAAAAAGACATATGACTCTGTTAACATGGTAATTTTGTCCTTCCTTATTATATTCGTGTTCTCTGGCAAAAGCAACTTCAGGAAGAGCCTATAACTTTGCTTGGCAGATGAAATTAAGATGCTCATGTTAAATGAACCTTGATGGAGCAGCAGTATATGTTTGGTGAGCTGCCTGCTGTAATTGAACCGTGTACATTAGAGGAATGGGAGCTTAATTGGCTGAGGGGGTGTAGTGGGTTAATGGTAATAAAAGCAGAGCAAACAGCTGACAGTCTGAGCAGATTTAGACATAAAAGTGGGAATGGAGATAAAGGAGTAAGCCTTCATTGAGAGAAATTCTCAAAACACACCCTGGGGCAGCGCTAACGCGAAACCCTGTGCAGTTCTGCATCCTGACCCATGAGAGCTGGCAGCAGGAGTGCACCTTGACGGGGTTTTTGCAATACTAGTGTGAGACTGTGAGTCGAGAGGGACTGGAAAACCACAGCGTGTGCTTTTGGGAAGGTGGGCTGACTCCAGCTGGGGTCAGCTGCGAAGCTGCAAACCCATTTTTATTAGCTTGGTAAATTCGTTGCACCACAAGGGCTTTCTGTCGCTGAAGACCTTCCTGTGCAAGCCTTAAAAATGGAAGACAAACGAGTGTGTGCAAATACCAACTGCCTGCTGGATGC
Source organism: Antrostomus carolinensis (assembly GCF_000700745.2). Classification (NCBI taxonomy): domain Eukaryota; kingdom Metazoa; phylum Chordata; class Aves; order Caprimulgiformes; family Caprimulgidae; genus Antrostomus; species Antrostomus carolinensis. The sequence goes on from NW_010326498.1 coordinate 7,261, forward strand.
AGTGTGTTTATTTGGGAAAGCACGGGCCAGTGGAGATGGCTGTTGTCGCCAGCTGGAGTTGACTGCTCAGATTTGGCATCGCTGGTCATGGCAGCAATGCAGAAGAGAGCTGTGGAGAGGAAGGTTGGCTTTGTGTCATCTCTGTGGAGCAACTAGCTGTCAAAGAAATTGTTTCTACATTTCCCACAGATAATTTAGGTTATTTTTCCTATCACTCTCGGCATTTTGTTTTGGTTAAACTGCTGTGGTGATGTAGGGGAGGCTGTCATTTGAATTCCTCATTCTCTTGTTCCTGGCTGGTGTTAAAGGTGCTGGTCTTAGCGTGCACAGAGGTCTCCCAGCTTGAAGACACAAACATCAGGGCCATCCCTGAAGAGGACAGGTTGACCCAAAGGCAACTGCTGAGAATGATACCTGCTGAACACTAGTGCAAAGCTAGGTGGGTTTGGCACACGCTTGGGGTTTCTCCTTTGGAAGGAAGTGAGGTTACAGGTAATTTTGTTTGTGGCACTCAAATAACACAGGGAGTGAGAAATGTGCAGAGTTCTGGTTTTAAACCATCCTCTGCCCACATGGAGATGTTGAGACATCTTCAAGAATGTGTGAGATGTGTCAATGGACAGCATTAAAAGGTATTGCCATTTGGGGACATGGGGGAAAGGGGCCCTTCTCTCCTCCTTTTGGTATTTCATGTGTCAGATGCAGGCAGCTCTCTCCTTCTGTGTGGGCTGGCAGAGACCAGCAACACCTCTGGTCCAGCCATTGCTCCCCTGCTCTTCTTCCAAGGGTGTGCCAGAATACTTGCTCATGCTGTCATAGAATCACAGAAGGGTTTGGTTTGGAAGGGACCTTTCAAGCCCATCCAGTCCAACCCCCCTGCAGTGAGCAGGGTCATCTTCACCCAGATCAGGTTGCTCAGAGCCCCGTCCAGCCTGACCTTGAATGTTTCCAGGGATGGGGCTTCTACCACCTCCCTGGGCAACCTGGGCCAGGGTTTCACCCCCCTCAGTGTAAAAAATTTCTTCCTTACATCTAGTCTGAATCTCCTGTTTTTTAATTTAAAACCATCACCCCTTCCAAAGGGGTAAATAAATAGTAAGATCTATTAAATAGTAAGATCTGCCACCCCCTGACCTGAAAGGATTGTGTTACCTTGGCTTGGTCCAGCCACCACCAGAGAAAAGAGGAGAGTCGAGCACTGCGTTAGCAGTCATTACCTTGAAGAGGAAACACGGGGGCTGTCACAGGAGGTGACATGACCTTCCTGCTCCCCTTCAGCCAAGACAGGAGCAGGGAACTGGGTTCCAGCTATGGCTCTGGGTGTGGGAGCCATGTTAAATTGACATATTTGCATCATGTCATGTTCCTTGTCTGCTGTTGTCTCTGCTCCCAGGTCAGGGGAGAGACCTTATCTGAGTACCTTTATGTCTTTTGAGGTTGCAGTTCCACCTCACTCGAGGATATCTGTACAGATGGCACCAAGTCACGGCTTCATGGCTTTGTGCAAGTGTGGTGTGCCTCGGGGTACTGCCAGGGTGTTCTTTCCTACCCCTGCCAGGCCATGTGCAGAGAAGACAGGAGAGCTGACCCACAGGGGCAAGCATGCAGCTACCGTGCTTTCTGCGGGATCTGAGGAGCTTCACCTCAACTCCTTCAGCCTCTGCTGCCGTGGGGCAGGGCAGGAATTGGTGGCCGGGGCTCCAAACGTTGTCTGGCCAGCGTTGCCTTTGCATCCCAGAGCTGTCTTGTGGGAGCAGTGAGCTGGGGCTGGCTGTGACAGGGTCAGGGTGCTTGCTCCCTTCTGAGCAGGGCAGCAGCTCAGAGACCATCCCTGCTGTGCTGCAGATGTAGGAAGGCCAGAGATGCTGAGAGGAGGAGAATGACAATGTGGGTGCTTTCTTCTCTGGAGCAAAGGGAGGAGTCATTGCTTTAAGGACCTGGATGAGGTAGCTGAGCTGCAAATACAAGCAGGCTCTAGTGAAAGGCCATCGTGTCCAAGCTGCCCTGGCACCCCAAGGACCTCGGTGACCCCAGGACATGCCTGCCCTGCAGCAGGCTGTACGAAGGAGGAGGAGGCAGGGTGTGGGTGCTGCTGCCCTGGTGAAAGTAAAGCAGACACTGGAGCCTCTGGAGTGTTGTTCACTCTCTGTTTGTGTCTCTTGGCCTGAAGGAACATTTTTGGAGGAGGATAGAGCACGAGGAAATACTTGATCTGTTGTCAGAGGACTCACAGGGAGACTGAGGACTCTCTGTGTCTGCAGCACAGCAACACAGCAGCGTTTCTGAATTGCACACATTACAGGAACAGCCCCAGCACCTCAGATGCTCATCCAGCGTGATCTTGCCTGGAGGACAAATTCTTTCTCAGGAGGTTGTGCATGCAGCATCCTTGCACCCTGTGCAGGATCGCACGGCGCCTACACACCGAGAGCTGCTCCTGTTTGTAACACCTCATCCTGACACTGCTCTGGGTGCTGGCACTCGAGCTGGGCTCTGCTGGGGGTGCAGCCAAAGGCTATTTTTAGCTGATTGCTGCGGCCAGGTTGGGAGCTGGTCGTGTGCTTTGTGGAGATGAGGAGACAGCACATGCATCCTTCTCCCTTCACACTGCAGGTTTTGCTGAGGCAGCGTGTGTGGAATTGGTAATGATCCTGGGAAGGAGGCTGCCTTGCCTTGTGCCTATGGGAAGTAACGGGGAATTAGGGCTGGGAGTCTTGCGGTGCCACCTGGTGCAAAATGCTTAAGAAAAAGACTTTGAAAACTGCTCAAATTCTGTCAGTGTGTCTGAAAAGTCTCCTTTCCACAAGTCCAGGTTCTTTGTGCCTTGGTATTTATGCACAGTGCAGATTATGCTGCCTGTCTGCAGCAGCTTAACCCCTTATGCCAGTAATACCAGTATGAAAGGCTTGCAGTGCCTGCTGCCTGGCCATCGGGAGTGTGATCTTGGGATGCTTTGGAACCTGCTGTGTGGATGCTCTTCCTGCTTTCAAAAGAGGGGGACCGAGGCAGGTGGGTACCTCTGTCCTCTTTCTTTTGTTTTTACTTTGTTCTTTGTTTCTAGCAGGTATGGATGGGAAGAAATGCAGCGTGTGGATGTTTTTACCTCTTGTGTTTACCCTGTTTACATCAGCTGGATTATGGATAGTGTAAGTTGTCTCCTGCTGTTTTTTTGGGAGAGCAAGTTAGGCTGGGGCAATCAGAAGTCCTGCTGTGGGGTGGGATGTGTCTCAGTACGGAGGGTCTTTTGGGGATGCTCTGTCCTTGAGTTAGTGTGGGGCTGGGAAGGCACGTTATAGGGGCAGGGGTCAATTCATGCCAGTTCATGGCTTGGAGGATCCTCTTTTTGTCCCTGAGTTTCTGTGCTTACCAGGCCAAGTTTCTGATTTTCTTCCTGGCACATGTTACTGGGAGCTGCCTGAAAAGAGAGAGACAAAAATACAAAAATTCCCTTTCATATTTCCTTTGAATGACTCAGCCGAGCTCTTGGAGAAGCACTTTAGGGTGTAAACTCAAAATTCCACAGCATCCAGCACTGCACTGACAACCTGCCACCGGCTTAATGCTGACACCTCACTTTCTCACTAACAGTTCTTACTAAAATGCACAGGAGACATGCATTTCCCTGAGCTGGGCTCGCTCCAAGCATGCAGGCAGATGACTGCAGCATGAATTTGGGAGCAGTAAATGTGTGATCAGCAGCTATGCTCAGCCTGAGAAGCAGTTATACTGTAGGATATGGCCTTGGATGTTGCTTTTCAGCAACAGAGGCAGCTTAAGCCATTTGTTTGACCCCTGTTGCTTGTTCTTGTCCCATCTCTTCTGTATTAAAACAGCTTTTGTGGAGGGGGGGACCATGGTAAACCAGATGAATCAAATGATTCAGATTAAAAATGAAAACATTCCCCTGGTTGGTTATTTTTAAGGCAGCTCAGTTTAGTGACCCTGTTTGTCCACCTGACCCTGGAAAACAGGTACAACACAAAGTAAGGCACGTAGTTAGGCTGGGAAGTGAGCAAAACTGCTTCCCTGAGCAGAGAGAAACACAGGCTGGCTCCAGCAGGTCCTGCTAGTGGGTTTTGAGTCCCTTAATGTGTTGTTTGAGTGATACTTGGAATTGAAGCTAGGATGAGGTTTTACACTTTTAAAATATTTTTCTTTTTCTTTTTTTTTTTGACAGGTACTTTATAGCAGTGGAGGATAGCAAAATTCTCCCACTAACTGTACCAGATAGGTAAGAGCTGGTTGTGGGCTTTATATTTAATCACTTGCTTCTTTAAAATAGTAAAACAATGAAAGGTAAATGGGAAAGAAAATCTTGAATCTTTGTTCTTCTGCATTTATGTCTCTTAGGAAACCTGGTTCCAAAAGACCACCTTATATAAGGTAAGTGAATTTACTGTTCTGAGTAATGGTTGTTATTTATGTGTCTTTGCCATCCTAGAGTTACAATGACACACTTTATGTTCTCCAAGTATTGCAGGTGACGCACCTCCTGCGAGCTGTGTGTTTAGCCAAGTCATGAACATGGCAGCATTTCTAGGTAGGAACCACAGGGGAAATTTTTCTTTCTTTCTCACAATTTGTTTTAAGAAGTCACCAAAACATCAAGTAATATCCCATACACATTGTTCTTGAATCTGACGATGTGAAATTGTTTAAACTGCAATTACTACTGATTAAGACAGTATTATTTTGTCTTCATTTGTAGAAAGACAGAATGAAGCTGGATGCATTTGAACTTTATTGGTTTCTGTTTTATTCTCATGTTTTTAATTGTCTCATATTAGCCTTGAATCTGTGTGACTTTTTTTTCATTGTACGTTGGGTTTTTGTTATATGCTGTGAATGTGACATAATTGCATGGGAATACTGGCAAATGCAGCAACCGATTGTGCAAAATATCATCTGTGCTGAAGTCCCCTCTAAATTCCATTACTAAATCTGTGGAAGTTTACTGGCACTTTCCAGCAATGGACATAGGAGGGAAACACCACAAAGAGGAGAAATATCTGAAAAGTACTTGAAAAATGTCTGTTGTTTGGTTCTTAAAACTGTTTGTTACCTTCACCTGTACGTATTTTGAACAGATTATCTCAAACTTAAATGGCAAATAATTCATTATTTTAACCTTGATTTGCTCTTCTTTAGTAGTACTTGCATTTCTCTATGGGGTGATTTATTGTACTTTCAGTTTTGCTCTGAGCTATTCTCTTGAAGTGTGGGTTCCACCCCTGCTGCCTGTGAAAGGCAAGATGTTTCTTTTCAGAAACCTGGGAAATAATTCAGTTGAGTTGAGCTTTGAAATTAATCCAGACCCGTATGTGCGTGAGTAAGGCACATGCAGCTTTTTGAAGCTAAGCTGTACTGTACTCTTTATTGCTGCTTCCTCACATTGCAAGAAGACATATAACCAGGGAACCTCCAGACTGCAACTGTGTCATGGGAGATGTGACGGTAGGTGGCTGGTTTGGCCACAGTGATCATAAAATGGTTGAGTTTAAAATTTTTGGTGTAATGAGGAAAAAGGGCAGCAGAGTTGCTGTGCTGGATTTCAAGAAGGCAAACTTTAAGCTATTCAGGGAGCTACTTAGCAGAGTACCCTGGGAATCTACTTTAGAGGACTTAGGAGTCCACGATTGCTGGTCCCTCTTTAAGAACCACCTTTGAGAAGCACAGGAGCAGGGAATCCCACTGTGTCGTAAGTCAGGCAAGTGGGTTAGGAGACCAGCTTGGCTGAACAGGGAACTCCTCGTGGAGATCAAGAGGAAAGAGAAATTGTATGATCTCTGTAAGCGAAGTCAGGCTTTGCAGGAAGATTCCAGAGCTGTGGTTTGTATATTCAGGGAGAAGATGTGAAAGGGCAAAGCTCAGTTAGAGTTGAAACTGGCCAGTGTTGTGTCAGAGAAGAGGAGCTTTTTTAAGTATGTCAATAGCAAAAGAAGGTCAAAAGAAAACATTGGACTGATACTTGTTGAAGATGGTCATCTAACTAACAGGGATGAAGAACAAACAAAGGCATTCAGTGCTCTTTTTGCCTCAGTCTTTAGTATCATAGAATCACAGACTGGTTTGGGTTGCAGAGGCACTCAATGTTCTTTTTGCTTCAGTCTTTAGTATCATAGAATCATAGAATCGTTTGGGTTGGAAGGGACCTCAAAGACCATCCAGTTCCAACCCCCCTGCCATCAGCAGGGACACCTTCCACTAGACCAGGTTGCTCAAAGCCTCATCCAACCTGGCC
>NW_010326498.1:13739-35920 GCF_000700745.2 Antrostomus carolinensis
TGCTCCAGGCTGGACAGTCACAATTCTCTCAACCTGTCCTCATAGGAGAGGTGCTCCAGTCCTTGGATCATCCTCATGGCCCTTCTCTGCACTCGCTCCAGTAGGTCCCTGTCTTTATGTTGGGGGCTCCAGAGCTGGATGCTGTACTCCAGGGTGGGTCTCACGAGAGCAGAAGGGAAGAATCCCCTCCATTGACCTCCTGGCCATGCTTCTCTGGATGCAGCCCAGGATATGGTTGGCCTTCTGGGCTGTGAGCACACATTGCCGGCTCGTGTTCAGCTTCTCATTCACCACCACTCCCAAGTCCTTCTCTTCAGAGCTAGTAATTCTGATAGATCTCGGGCTGCCCCTGACTCAGCTGGTCCCCTGAGGGGCTGCTCTTCCAGTCTTTGTGGAAAATTAGTGCAATATTTTGGCCTATGTTTGTGGCACCAGCAACTTGTTCTAGAGGAAGAGCTGAAGCAGTGGGCATCATGGTCAGACCTGCAGAAATACGTCTGTGCCATTCATACATTTCCTAATACAGGTGGGGTTTGATGTCCCTCCTCCAAGAGAGCTCAGTGCTCGTGAGTGACACTCGATGCACGCCCAGCTGCTGCAGTGTGAATGCATGGTGTGTACGTGATGGACTGTGCGCTGGGAGCTTCGCAGGCAAATAGGAAGGTGCTCTTCTTTTCCCCAGAAAACTTGCAAGCCAGCTCCTAGACAAAACATCCTGAGAAAAGGAAGCGTGGGAGCTCGACGTAACTGGATTACGAGATAAATGCTTGCTGTGCATAGTCTTGTCCCTGGCTGAGCAGGAGGGGGCTGTGCAGAAGCACTATGCTAGCTGACCTGCAGTGAGATCTCCCCTCTGGGTGGAAAGAGGGTGAGGGGTCTGTGAGCCCACAGCCAGGTGGTTACTGCAGAACGTCCTACCTAATGATGCACCTTGCATTTTGTTTCCTTCTCAGCGCTTGTCATGGCTGTCCTGCGCTTCATCCAGCTGAAGCCAAAGGTGCTAAACCCTTGGCTGAACATCAGTGGCCTGGTGGCATTATGCTTGGCCTCATTTGGGATGACCCTACTCGGCAACTTTCAGGTACTGTACTCCAGGCTTGGACCACTGTGTCCCTGCTGTGAAGTTCCAGCTTTTCTAGCAGATCTGTGATGTGAGCTCAGGAGATAATGTGTCTGGCTGTGCCCCAGCCCTCCTTATACCTGCTCTGCCACCTCTGCTTGCCCCTTACATCACTCCAGTGGCACGCTGAGATGAAGGGCCACAATCATTTTTTCATGTTGTGATGGTGGTTTCACTTTGTCAGCACTTGGCTGGCAGCCAAACACAGCTGCTCGCTCACTCCCCTCCTCTTTCCACAGGGGAACAGGGGAGAGAACTGGAGGGGTGAGGGTAAGGAGACTCGTAGGTTGAGATAAGAACAATTTAAGCATTTAAATAAAATACAACTTAAAATATTATTGATGTTGAAATAATAATAGTAATAATAACATATGCAAATGAGTGATACACAGTGCAATTGCTCAGCACCCGCTGAACAAGCCCAGCCCATTCTCAGATAATGATCCCAAAGGATCGACAATCCTGAAACTGAAACCGCAATGCCAGAAAAGCGAGAGCCCGAGTGAAAGAGAGAGCAAACCCCCACAAGAGAGAGCCCCTCATTAATACACTGAACATGACATTATATGATATGGAATATCCCATTGGCAGAGCCAAATGCCAGTCTAGCTTATTAATTTCAATATTCCTTGCCCCAGCCTAAACTTGCAGACAAAGTCCTTCGACTTCCAGTGAAAACTGAAAACATGGGTGTGTTATCAACGTTCTTCTCGTAACAAATCCCAGCTGAAACCGAACCCCAGCGCTGTTCTAGCTACTAAAAAGAAACCCAGCTCTGTCCCAGCTACAAACCAGGACACACATATTCCCAGCAGGATTTGTACCTGAGTGCTTACAGTTTACCTGCGAAAGCCAGAGCAGGGAACCTGTTGAATCTCTTGAGCCCTGGGGGTTGACACAGATGGAGCTGGAAGTTTAGGTGTTTGTCTCTGTGAACAGATACACAGCTGCTCATACAGATTTAACAGACAATTGAGTGCCCTTCATTGAAAACATGTTGTTTAAATCTACCTCCTGCTTGTTCTCAGACTGGCCAGGAGAGGGACACAGCAGATCAGTGCTACAACTTCTCCTCATGTGAGGAGTGCCTGGATGAGGTACCTACGATTCACAATCTGTTCTGCAACATTATACAAACAAACAAACGAGCTGTCAGTGCCACAGCCTTGCTCTCTAGGGTTGGGTGTCCATTGTGATCACAAGTGTTTCTGTCGGGTCTGCAGTGAAAATCAAGACATTAGAGTCAGTGGCACTTGGGTTTCCCCAATTCCTTTGCTGTCTCTGATGCTCTGCCTCTCACTGGGGTGCAAGTAATGACCCCCAATAATGGCAGGAACTGAGAAAGGTCAGTGTCAGCTGGCTTCTTTCCTGGCTTTGCAGGCAGGGAGCTTTTTTTCCTGCCAATACAGAAAAGGTACTTGTTTTGTGAAGGATAAGAACCTATTTGGGTTGTGGAGCAATTGTAGGAACTTTGTGTCCTTTCCAGTCGTTTGGGGTTTTTTTGTTGGTGGTGGTTTGGTTTTTGGTTTTGCTTTTTGTTTTTAAATGAGTTGTGAGATAATTTGACCATTTTAGACCTGGTCTTCCTAAGTCCACAGCACAAGCCAAAAACTTGGAGTCTTTTTTTTTTCACAAGAGCTTCCCAGCTAGGAACTACAAGGCTTTTGTAACACCCTTGTAGAGATGTGAGAAGAACATTTCTAGTACAGGGCAGGCACTAGGAAACAGTTTCAACCTCTCCTTCCTTTTTTTCACTCCTCAGTGCAAGTGATTGCTATTTAAAATGGGATAGTTCAAATCATGCCTGGTTATAAATTCTGAAATATCCACTCCTTGTTATTACCTGTATCCTTCCCTAGATCTTTTGCCAAGCCATGAAAGCACATGGTAATAAGACCTTAGTCCATGCTTTTCCCTGCCTGACTGTTAAGCTGAATATGTCATTAAATCATATTTCTGGAAAATTACAGATTGGGTGTGTTAGAGGGATATTGTAGCTGTGAGTCTCTTGCAGTGCAGGCTACTTTGGGAAAGGCAGCTCAATCCCATTTTTGCCTGTACTATAATTTGGATCTACTCTTGACAAAAAACTCAAGGTAGGAAGGAGAGGGGAGAGATCAGTGGAGGCACAGTAACTAGACTGTTATCTTTGCATCTTTTTTGATGGGAGTTTGTTAAATCATTGAACAGGAAAGTCCTGGTTTTGGCTGGGACAGAGCTAATTTTCTTCTCTCAGTAGTTAGAATAGCACTGTGGTTTGGATTCAGTATGAAAGAATGTTGATATGCTAATGTTTTTAGTTGTTGCTGGAAGATCAAGGCCTTTCCAACTTCCCCTTGTTTTGTAAGTCTGCAGGTGCAGAAGCAACTGGGGCCAGGGGGGCATAGTGTTGCAGACCCAAACTGGCATTTGGATATGCCAGTGGGATATTCTGTATCACATAACATCATGTTCAGTATATAAATGAGAGTCAACCAGAATGCTGTCTCTCTTTCTGGGATTGCAGTTTTGTTTTTCAGGATTTTCACTGCTCCATGATCACTAGCCAGGATGAGCTTGGCGTTGGTTGGTGGGTGGTGAGCAATTACCCTGTGCAGCACTCATTTGTATATTCTATTATTATTATTATTGTCATTATTATTTTAAGTTTTATTTCAATTATTAAATTGTTCTTAGCTCAGCCTACCAGTCTCCTTACCTTTGCCCCTCCAATTCTCTCCCCTATTCCCTGGGGTGGGAGGAGTGAGCGAGCGAGCGGCTTTGTGGTGTTTGGCTGCCAGCCAGGTTGAACTATGACAAGGAATCGGGGCTGCAGGGAGGAATTACAAACTGCTGATTTGTTTTCTAGAAAAGCCTCACAGGCAGAGGGAAAAGGGAAATGTTTGGCTTAAGTCCTGTCCATGCTGAGCTTTCTGAATGAATTTGCAGTCTCTAGGGATCTCTTTGCAGATTCTTGCTCATTGAACCTGGCTGTCCTTTTGCCTTGTGGCAAAAGTCACTGAGCCCTGTGAGGCACGGGAGCTCAAGGAACAGGGAAGCACTTGCGTTCCAGAGGTTGGGTGCATATTGCCTCAGAGCCCAATGGTCAAGGATGGGCAGGAGAGGGAACAGGCAGTCAAGCTTTTTATTGGGAGAAACTTGCCAAACCAGGAGCATACATCTGTGTTTTGGCTTGTGCTAGCTCAATGAAGGTGTCAGGGCTCTGACTACCCTCTTCCCCTGGCAGCACTGCTCCATCCAGCTGGCACTGGAGGTTGCATAGTTTGCTTCCATTGCAAGGACCCCAGCAGGTTGTCCTTGCCTGCCCTGGCCATCACATTGAACCAGGGAAGTATTTATTTCTGAGCTCTACATTGGTGAGTTTTGTCAGAGAGATGTGGAGGCAGTCCCCAAGCAACTGCCTTTTCCATTGTGCTTGGGGTTTGGGTGGTGACAGTGACAGCTGTGAACTCATCTTCGTTATGTTATAGCTTACACCCCTGCCAGAAGAAATGATACAGCATGTCTATCTCGCACCCCAGTGATTCCCACTCTCTATCCCACCCCAGCTGCAACCCAAGGTTGCTAGCAGATAATTCCTGTTGCGCCCAAACAATCACCATTTTGTTTGTTCTTAGCTTTCCAACGATGAGGAGATCCACAATGTGGGCACATCACTGACCTTTGGGTTTGGGACCTTGGCATGCTGGATCCAGTCTGCCCTCACCCTCAAGATCAACCTGAAGAACGAGGGACGGAAAGTTGGGATTCCACGAGTTGTCCTGTCAGCCAGCATCACCCTCTGCGTGGTGCTCTGTATCCTTTTGTCCCGCTCCCTGGGAAGCCAGGTATCGTACGTGTCCAACACTTTGCAGCAGGGAATGTTGGCTCTTCTCACATCCATCTTAGGATCTCAAAGCATTTAGAAATGCTACTCAGCTTTTCTTCATGGCATGATCCTGTGACTGGCTCATTTTGCTACCTATGTTTTACCAGGATGTGCTGCTTCACTTCCTTCAAAAATATTTCTAAAACTTAGTGATATTCAAAGCAGCTATAATATTGAATAGTATCCGTGCAATTTCATCGCACTGCTGCTTACCTACACAGTAGCATTTAAGATTATGCAAAATACTGAGATAAAAATTCTCAGGAGAACAAAGGAACAAGGGAAGAAATCAGGTTTCTGAGCTGAGATTTTGATGTGTTTGTTGAAATGTTCTGGGGTGCTACATCCAGCTCTTTTAAAACAGTTATCACAGTCAAAAGCTGCTGGTTCATGTGGACTTTGGGTAAGCCAAGGTGTTTTACAAATGGGATTTGGGCTGTGGAGTCTGTGGTAACTCAGACTGGACATACCTGTGGCTGCTTCTTCACCTTGTGCCTGTCGGACTCACTCCAGCCCTTCAGTTTGCACTGGCACTCGTGTGTCCTGGGTGTTTGTTTAGGGTGGATCCATTCACTGCATAGCTGTATCAACGTTAGTGCTGGGATAAGCAAGAGGGCAGGAATAAATGGTGAGGAATAAACTAATCCTCTTCTTGAGGGAACAGCCTGTTCTTAAAACAGTTCCTGAGTCACTTGGCTGATTTTGGACATTTCAGCTGCTGTCCAGAGGAATAGCAGATTGGTGTGAAGATGTACCACCAGCCACCTCTTAAGCTGCCTTGGAAAAATTTGCAGATGAGCACCATGCTTTGGTGTACATAATGTGGGAGTTTGCCTGGTTCTTGTGGTGCTCCCCTCCTCCCCTTGCCCCAAGCCCATAGCTCCCCAGGGTGTGTCTGGGGTAGGACTGCATGCAAGGAGCTGCCTGGGCTCCTGCTGCGCTGCCGCTGTCTTTGGAGGTTTCTGCCAGGCTGGGAGCAGGAGCAGGCAGGTAAGGCAGGGTGTAGGTGTTCCTGTACTGACATGCTGGGTGCTCCCAGCCCAGCCCTTGGCACTGAAAGCCTTGGGCCCTCTGTGGAGGGGGGCAGGCTGAGGCAGAACTTACATTCCCCAACCCCTTCCCACACTGGCTTTGCAAAAGGCTTGGGGCTGGCTCCCCATCCCATGCAGCTTGTGCGTAAACCTTGCACTACAGGGAAAGGAGAAGATCCTTAAAGCAGACACAGAATGCTGTTTGCTGAAATGGAGCTTTGGTTTCTTACACTAAGCCCAAGATGAAAAGTCTTGGATTATCAGCTCTGTGCAGTTAAGTTGTGGGAGAGCCTGCTTGTTTGTTTGTTTACCTGGGAAGATGTGTGATCCGGCATTCTTGGAATGCTGAGGAAATCCTGAGAGACAGGAGAGCCAGCAGGTTTAGAGGAGATGTGCTTTAGGCTAGGGCAGGTCCCCAGCTCAGGAAGGCATCCTCTGCTTCAAAGGAGCTGAGAAAGCTGAGAATTGCTTGTCTGGAGTACTCCAGCACAACCCAAGGCACAGCAGTGAGACTCTGATGCCAGGCAATACATGGTCCAGGCACATGGGTGCGTGATCCTGCAGCACCATTTCTGGCTCTGACAGTGTTATTTTTCCTTGCAGTATAAGGTGCCACACTGTGTACACTGATGCTTCTGGCTTTCACAGAATCACGGAATGGTCTGGGCTCGAAGGGACTTTAAAGCTCATCCAGTTCCACCCCCCCTGCCACCAGCAGGGACACCTTCCACTAGAGCAGGTTGCTCAAAGCCTCATCCAGCCTGGCCTTGAACACTTCCAGGGAGGGGGCTGCCACAGCTTTTCTGGGCAACCTGGGCCAGTGTCTCACCACCCTCACAGGAAAGATTTCTTCCTTATCTCTCATCTAAATCTCCCCTCTTCCAGTTTAAAGCCATTTCCCCTTGTTCTATCACTCCCTGCCCTTGTGACAAGTCCCTCCCCAGCTTTCTTGTAGGCCCATTCAGGTACTGGAAGGCCACTAGAAGGTCTCCCCAGAGCCTTCTCTTCTCCAGGATGAACAGCCCCAACTCTCTCAGCCTGTCCTCACAGCAGAGGTGCTCCAGCCCATAGATCATCCTTGTGGCCTCCTCTGGACTCGCTCCAGTAGGTCCATGTCCTTCTGATGTTGGGGGCCCCAGAACTGGAGGCAGCACTGCAGGAGGGGTCTCAGGAGAGCAGAGCAGAGGGGCAGAATCCCCTCCCTCGACCTGCTGCCCACGCTGCTCTGGGTGCAGCCCAGGACACGGTTATTGGCCTCTGGGCTGTGAGCGGACGTTGCAGGCTCAGGTTGAGGTTCTCATCCACCAGCACCCCAAGTCCTTCTCCTCAGGGCTGCTCTCCATCCCTTCTCCTCACAGAAAGGGATGATTTTGCAGGTGATCTAAAGAGAATGAAAGATTGCAGAGTGTAGGTTGAAAGGTGTTCCCATTGTCTGCAGTGCAGAGATCTGATCCAGTTTCTGCAGGGAGGCTCCTGGCAGGAACATCCCACAGCCAGATCCCCAGCTTGCTGGCTCTGTCACTGGCTAGTTGGATGTTCAAGCAAGTCATTGACTTCTCTTCACCTAAGTCATTCCCTCTGTAAGTGTTTATCAGCCTGAACTTGGATCAGGAAGCCCTGGTCCATATAGGAGAGCTGCTGCGCTCCATGGGCATTGTTGGACACGTGACATGGCACCACATTCATGTTCTCCTGATGATGGCTGGCTGGGTTGAGTGTCACCTGGGTGGCTTTGATTGTTAATATTTGATTGTCTTCCCTGTTGTCTTTCTCTCATGCTGATCAGTGTCTCTGCTCCCACTAGTTCTCCTTGACTTTCCTCTTCCAGATTTCATCCTCATGGCGCAGGGCATCCACATGTATGCTTCCAGGATCCAGTGGGGCCTGGTGATGTGCTTCCTCTGCTACTTTGGCACCTTTGCAGTGGAGTTCAGGCACTACAGATTTGAGATTGTTTGCTCTGAGTACCAGGAAAATTTTCTGAGCTTTTCTGAAAGCTTATCGGAAGCCTCCGAGTACCAGACAGATCAGGTGTAGCCTGTCCTCTGGCAGGGGGGAGGGGGGCAGGTGTGGTCTCATGGGTTAAACATAACCTCATTTACACTTTTTTGATGAGTTTGTTTTCATGTGCAATCATGATCGTATTGCCAAAGGGCTCAGAGGGTGGCTGTCTCATTAAAAGCCAAACAAAAATTGCTGTCTGCTGGAAGAGGGGTGGATCCTTCTCAGCAGCAGCACGAGAGAGCACAAGCTGGTTAGTTTGTGCTACCACTGACTCTTTCTGAGTCGCTCTGTCACGTTCCTCTTGTTCAACATGTTCAACAGCCAGTCCTCACGATGCCCCTCTGAGACAGGCACTCCTCAGCCTGTTCTGCAGAGGAGGAGATGAAGGAGATGGACTTCTCCAGGAACCAAGAATCTTCAGGAGTTGCCGGTTCCCGAGTCACCAGACTGTATCTTTCGGACGTTTCTTGCATTGTTTTCTCTGCTGCCAACTGGTGTAACTTGGTAGGGTGAGAAAGAGCAGCTCTTTCTTCTGGACTTGGAATTGGGCAATGGAAGACCCCAACTGACTGGCTTTTGTGGTGAGCAGGCAGGCATTTCTTCTAGCCTGGAAAGCAGCTGATGGTAACACCAGGTTTGGGAGAAAGTGTGAGCAGGAGGTGAGACTTGGCTGATGCTGCCTTGTAGCTCAGCAGACTGTCCCAAGCCAGAGGAGATGGCACAGCGGGGTGATGCAAGGTGCTGAATTAAGATGGAAATGCCAGATGATGGAGAAAAGGCTGCTCTTTGTGTCTAGTGCTCCCACCACATATCCTGTAATATTTCAAAGCTCTGTTTTGTTTTGTTTTGTTTGTTCACTGAGTGGGAAAACGTTTTGTTAGAGACACTGGGCTTGCTTGCAATGAGAACAGAGTCGTTGCAGAGGTGGTTCTGGGCATCGGGTTTGAGTTTGTTCCTTTTTTCCTCCACGAGTCATGCTCAGCTTCGGTTTGCATCTTGTCTGAGCTGCAGGAAAATAAGCAGAAATTAAAATGGTGGCAAAAGGCATTTGAAGGGGAACTCGTAGCACACCGTGGCATTTCTGACAGAGAGAGAAAAGGCATGGGGGTGTTCAGTCTTCTGCAAAGGTCAGGGGCCTCTCCTGAAAGGAGAAGCAGTAGAGAAAAACTTCTGTCAAAACCAGTGTAAGTAGAAAGCTTTCAGCCAGCCCTTTACTTTTATCTTCCGTGGGCCAAAATTTGTTCTTGGGCAGCTGTTATAAACCCAGAGCACCTCCAGCCAACGGAGGGTTGTTGTTGGACTGCTGAAGTTCCCTTCCTTGTAGCTGTGTCATTAGCGGGAAGTTTTCCTGGAGGGAGGTGCTGAGGGTGCCCAAGGGTGCAGCAGTGTAAGGCACAGGGCTCCCCAGGGTGGCCCAAGGGCACAGCAGCTCATCTGGGGAAGCTCCTTCTGGGCGAGGGCAGGAGGGAACAGCCTGGAGAAGAAGCAGGTGGAGATCCTCTTACACGTGCAGACACACTCAATGCATATGGAGCACAAAGTAGTGATTAGTTTTAAGTGTATTTTCCTGTAAATAGTCCACTGTGAGGTTTTTTTAAAATTCAATTAATACTTTCAGTTTATCATTTTGTATTTTGTAATTTTATCAAAGGAAAAAAGAAAAAAAGATTGTTTGTGATTTATTTTTTTTTTCCTTTCTCTTTTTCCTGTATGCAATCCAAACTGAACTTCAGGTTTTTGGTGATAACTCTACATTTCGTAGAGGATTTCTAACAGCACATTTCAGTACTACTAAATGACAACTGATACACACTGAAACATGACCACTAAATAAAGTGCTTTTATGGAGAAAGTGAGTTTTATTTTTGTCCCCTACCCCATGCATAGCTTTCTGATGGCAAAGGCAAAACAAAAGGTGAGTATTTACAGGGTCATGATTAAAATTAACACTGAAGGAAGCCAGGGACTATTCAGCCATGCAGATACAGTTATTAACAGTGCTAATTAGCAGGCTTTCTAGGAGGAGGGTAACACTCATTACACAGGCCAGGAAGGCATCCGGACTCGCTGCCTCACAGCCTTACCTGCTACCATCCAAATTTTAGAAGGGCAATCAGTGATGTGGTTTCCTCCTAAAATACCTGTCTCTTGCTTGTTCTCTACACAGCAGCCTCCTTCAACAGGGACAGCCACAGGTGTAGATCAGAGCTCAGGAAGGCAACACGGGCACTAATACTCTATTTTGGCCATCCATGAGGGCAAGCTCAAGCGCAGCCACACGGAAATGAGTAAGTAGCAAGTGACACCCATGCACAAAGTGCCAGCAGCAGGGAACGGTGGTGTCAGACTGCCTCTGCCTCCACTGTTACTAGGTATAACCTAGCTGTGGCTCTCCCTCTTGCATTCCCACTGAAATTGTAAGATGGTCAGGGAGGTCATACAGTTTCCTTGGCAGGACAAGGTTGTCTGCCTTAAAGAAAGGACCAGGGATGACAAAAGCAGGAAAACCAACTGTTTACATGTTTAAAAAAGAAAAATAAAAAATAATTTGCCTTTCTGTGCTGGGATCACTGGTGATAGACATGAAGGCTAAATTCTGGGAGGGAGTGAACACAATGAAAGCAAATTTGTGTTTTTATATACTATATTAGGAAAAGCTCCATGACTACCTGGTAGAGATTGGCACAATTTAGGTGGGCTGGGTGAAAAGGTCAGGGTTTAATTCTCATTAAATGCAGCAGGATGTGTCCCTCAGGAGCACCTGTTTGTCAAAGTTTGCTCACAGCTGCTGACCAGAGCCATGAACATCTGACAGGGTGATGTTGGCTACCGAGAAGGACCTCCACAGGTTAGTGATAAGAGAGATACTTCAGAAAGACAGTCAAGCTGACTTTTGCATTCAGCCAGTTGGATCCCATAGCCCAGCACCACGATGCAGCAGTGAGGTGGGTCTAGAATGTAATTTTTAATCTGTATTTATAAATATTCTACTTATTTCTGGCTGTGTAGCTCTAAGCAGCTTCCCTATGCAAGTTGTACTGTTTTGTACCTAGACCTGCTGTGGATATAGCCAAGATTTAAGTTTTTCCTGGTCTAAAGAGCTTTGCTTGCAGCAAGGGATGGCTTTTTCTGTGGCAGCCCAAACCTACTGTATTACAGCCCACATTTGGCATTTTCCTTTGGGCATCCTAACCCCCCCTAACATTGCAAGTTTTGACTTAGCCAGCAACCCCATCTGCAGGGAGAAGCTTGTATCCTCTTATAGTTCCTGGAGGTCCCTCTGGGACAGGGGGACACACACTTTGTTTGCAGACTGTGTCTAAAAACAACGGAGCTTGTGGTGGGGTATCTCAGCAACAGATTTCAATGAGTGAGTCTGAAGGAAGCATCCCCTGAGCTAATGGTTAGCTGGGAAAGGGGAGGAACAGCAGGGCTCATGGGTGCTGCTCCTCACTCTATTCCCAGCTCCAGCCGGCTGTTGCTGGCCTCTGTCCTACTGCACAAGGGACCCCACACCGTACTCTTTATCCATACCTGCCTACACTAGTCATGGGTCCAAGACATGATGTGGGTTTGGTTTTAAATTCTGATCATGGACAAAATTACCTAACATTACACAAGGACAATTCAGGTGAAGCACAGTCTTTTGTGCGTGCGCTGCTTTCCCTAAGTGGAGGACGGCAGGAAAAGTTCGGTGAAAGATGAGATGAGGCTGTAATACGATTTCTCATCGTCCGTCAGTCCTGCATTGCCCGGTCTGATCACCACAGCCACGTGAGTATCCGCTTCCTCAGCCGCGTTGGCTTCTGAAACAGAGGTGGGGAGAGTGAAGATGAGATGTGCTTACCAACCTCTCCATGTGAGGATCTTTCAGGCTTGAAGATGCCCCAAAACACTGAGGTGCTTTTAAAGAATGAGACCGAGGGAGCAGCATTTGCACATGGTGCTGCAGGGCTCTAAGAGGGACCAGCTCCTGGCAGATCTGGAGCTGGCTGCCTTGCCTTCTCCTCCCCTCTCCCAGCTGATGGCTCTCCAAGGCACCGTGCAGGCAGCAGGTTACTGGCAGCTCGATTCCAGTCACAAAGAAGATGGGCTGTAGTGGGGCTGTGGCATTAGCCTGAGTCCAATACCCCTGAGCAAGCACAGCAGGAGGCCACAAGAAGACAGTAACAGGGAAAAGGAGGTACCTGCAAGCTCCCACCAGCTCTGCTGCCAGGGCTGCGGAGGAGGTAAGGGCTGACTCCTGGGAACTGAGCTGGCTTAGACTGAGAGCACAACCCAGTGCCATTTCTACCAGAAAGACGTTTCCAGCAAAGACAAGAAATTAATTAGCCTCCCAAGCCTGGCTTTCCAGGGTTCAAGTCTTGGCAACCAGGAGCAATGCTTTCCTGCTGCTGAACACAACCTCATGGTAAGTGGCACAAAGAAACAGCCACCGCACGTGCCACGCAGCAGCACAGCAGACATCATCTGTTCCCCTGAGCACGGGTCACAAAAACCACTGACCCTGTTTGCAAATGCAGCACACCGACCACTTCAGCAAATGCTTCGCTCCACTTTAACAGTCTTTCCTTGCTTGCTGGTGCATTGGCAGGTTTTCTACTTGACCTATTTTCCCTCACAGCAGCCCAGCTCACAGATATCCCACTGCTCCCTGAGAGCCTCGATGTGTAAGGAAGGAGCGTGGCAGCAGCTAAGGGGGTGCCACCAAAGCAAAGTGGTCTGCAGTGTTTCTGGGGTGCTTGTGACAAGTCAGCAGCATGCATTTCAAGAACACCTGTCTCCCTTGGACAGGTGAGAGCCAGCAGGACTGTCAGAGCACCTACCTCGAGGGACATCCGTCAGGAAGAGGATGTTGTTGGTGGCGCACCCAATGCTGGCAGCAATCCTTCTGTAGCTCTCACTTTCTACCTTGGGGCCTATTTTGGTATCAAAGTGGCCATCAAAGAGCTGGAAGAGAGACAAAAGCAAAGACAGTTGCTGAGTGGCACCTGAAGAGCAGGGCTAAACCTCACTCCTCAGCAAGATGTTATGACACTGTGCCTTCCCCTCCCCATCTTCAGCCACAACCACCAGTGGGGGTTGTGATGGCCGCACCCCACTTACGATGGACTTTGGGGACAGATGGCAATATGGTAGCCAAGGGCCATCTGGAACAGAGACCCAGATGTCTCACTGGTATGCAAATATGACTATAAATTAATCATCTTATTCTGTCAGCAGTGGACAGCCCAGGGCCCATTGGGTTCTCCTGAAATGACAGCGGGCTGCACGCCAGGATCTCCCCTTGAGTAGGGACACATCTCAAGGTTACTCATCGAGGTCAAGATTCCTTACCACAATAGATCCTCAGTAAGTGTTTAATAGAATGCTAAACTTTGAAACCTTACCTAAGCAATCTAAAGAATTGATTGTGCATATATAATCCCTTAAACCATGAACCAAGTCTGGGACTAGGATTGGATCCAGCCACACCTAGACTCCTCTCTGTGAAGGAGTTTAGAAAGCAAGGGGGTCCTTGCGGAACCTCGTGACTCAATGGGAGGGTCTCCCTGACAGTTTTGTCTGACTCTGTGCTCTATGCAGTAAGTAATCAAGTGGGCCTTGCCATCGGATCTTGTTAAACCACTGTCACATTTACTATTGAACTCTGTTAACTCACTCTTTTGTATCAACAAAGTATATTGTTGATTCTCTCTCATGAGTGAAGTGCATCTCACACCCTATCCGTGACAGATGTCCTCTTTCCTTTCTACCTCTGTAACAGAGGGCTGATGCAGCCATGCTAGCATAGTTGACTAGCTGAGCTTAACTCCCATGGGTCAAACCCCCTGCCCCAGACTCTTATTCACAGAGTGTTATGGCAAGGGCAGCTGCAGGAGGGAAGGGCTCTGCAGAAGGAGAAGCTCTAACGAAGGTGATAAGGTTATCTACCTCTAGGATATCACCTTCTGTAGAGTATCCAAACAGAAGCTTCTGGGCTTCAATGCTGCCTGAGGAGTAGATATAGATCTTCATCCCCGCTTCCCGCCACTTCCGGATGGCTGGAACCACGTCCTCAAAGATTCTGGAGCAAAAGAGAGCAGCAGGTAAGGGCAAATCCTGGAGGGACACCTTTAGCAAGGCACTGCAACAACTGTCTCGTTAGTTTGCAAGGGGACTTTAGTGTCAAGGGCTTCTGCAACCGGGGAGCCTGTCTGAGCAGCAGGTGATTATATTCTTGGCTCCAGCCAACTGAGCAGCCCATTGACTGCTGGGCAGACAGCAGCTCTGATGAGCTGTTTCAGACCTTGGGCAGGAGTTTCTCCAGCCCCTTCAATTAGGAGAGGGGAGGAAAGGTTGGGGAAAATGGCTTCCCATCACTTTTCTCTGCAAGGGAGGAAGAAGGGGGGGGGGACAGAGAAGACAGGCTCTTGCATCCTGAGTCCTACCTGCCTTGCAAGCTACAATGGTTTCCCTGTTGGGGAACTACAGCTGTCAGCTGCATTCATATGGGGCAAACCCACAGGTCCAGGCTCTGAACGTGCGCAGGGAGGAGCTGTGAGGAAGTTGTGGCTGCAGAAGCTAAATGAGTGGCACTGTAGGAACTGTTTGAAGCCAGACAGCTTAGGAAAGGAGTATCCCCTAAGGGACTGAGGTCAGAGCTACTCTATTTGGCAGCTTGGTCAGGTTGAGCAGTACTAACCATGGGCCAAAGAAGTCCCTGGCTTAACTGCACCACAGAGGGTGAACCAGCTCCCATTCACCAGGCAGCAGCATCCCTCCCCTTATTCTTCTGGCCTTGTAGAGTGTTGGGTACTGGTCTAGCAATAGGCTGATGAGTCTCAAAAGGTGAACTCTGTCTAACTCCTGGGTAGCAGGCACCCAAAGACAAGCCCAGCAGTGGGGAGCAAAGCTGTGAGAAACAGAAGGAGGACCAAAGCCAAGGCAACTGCTGCGTAACTGCTAATGGACATGTCTGTCAGTTCCCTCATACCCTTCTCATTTATACCATGAGACCTCTCCAGTGTTGTACTTACATGTATGTAAAAGCTCTTTGTATGCAAAGGACATTTACAAGATGACCCATGTACTGGGAGAAAATTAAGGCCAGAGAATGCTCAAGAGGGACAAAGTGAGGCTGACAATAAGTCCCTCAATAACCCATGTGCAAGGACTCATGCAAGGCATTTGGCACTGTCCCACATGACATCCTTGTCTTTAAGTTGGAGAGACATGGACTGTACAGATGGACCACTCAGGGCATAAGGAATTGGCTGGATGGTCACACTCAAAGAGACAGGCTCAATGTCCAAGTGGAGACTGTTGATGAGTGGCATCCCTCAGGGGTTGGTACAGGGACCGGTGCTGTTTAACATCTTTGCTGGTGACATGGACAGTGGGATTGAGTGCACTCTCAGCACGTTTGCCAAGGACACCAAGCTGTGTGGTTTGGTCGACACGCTGGAGGGACAGGATGCCATCCAGAGAGTCCTTGACAGGCTGGAGAAGTGGGCCCATGCAAACCTCATGAACTTCAACAAGGCTTTCATGAAGTTCAATAAGGTTTTCTTTTTAAAAGAAAACCAACAGGATGGCTGTCCCTCTTGACTAGCTTTTGGGTTTTGTTGCTTTCTCTGGTAGATGTTTACATTTTTCTGTAAACTCTTTTTCTACTTCCTCATTCTTCCTTTGGCAAAACACTTTGTGAACTTAAAGGTTTGTTTTACTTCCTTAGGAACTTGGAATGCATAGTTTAACCAAGTATCTCTCAACCTAAATAAGAAGATCAGGCTTAACTCCAGTTGTCCTTACTTATGCACCCTTGTGTTGTGGGTGAAACATAAAGAGCAGCCTGAAGACAAAAAGAAGTGAAAAGGCAGGAAACACTCAGGTAAGAGACAAAGCAAGAGGAAACAACTGAAAGGACCTGACCCTGCAACCCTGGCTTGTTTAGGCTTGTTCCAAATGTGAGTGCAATTCAGGGATAAAAAAAGGCAAGATGGAGAACTGTAAGAAATTCCTACTTGTGCCTCAGTCTCTTGGATAACCAGGAAATCTCTGTAAAGAAACCTTGAGATGTTTTCTGAATTTTTAATGCAGAAAAGAGCTGTCCCAGATGAATGTTCTGCCAGTCGTGGGAGCACAGTCGCCCTGTGTCACTCCTTCTGTTTCTCAGACCTCATCTTTACGGACCTTGCCCAGGTGGCTGGAGAACTGACTGTTCCCCAGCATGTACCTGCTCTTCTCCTTCAGGAGAAACACTCTCACCCACTTGCTGTCTTCCCAGTGGGGACTGAGACAACTTGGTCAGTCCTGCGATTACCGTAAACTTTTGGTTCCCTAGATCCAAAGATTAAGCTCAATGGATTTGTGTTTCACTGCATGATCAAGTTTGATATGAAGTGTCTGCAGTGGGTTCCGTGACAGCAGTGGCCTGGCTTAAGCCACGACTGATCGTAAATGTATTGGCTTCTCCACTGAGGTAGTGTCATGATTTTATTTCATAATCAAACCCAATTCTTCTGTTTAGTTTTGATTATTTCATCTGAATACTTGCAACAGTAGTAATCCTATTTGCATTTGTAGGGCTGTTTCCAGGAATACCTTATGCAGCTATTCTGCTAACAGATGTCTAGGAAAGATTCACCCCATACCTGCACTAGGGAAAGGGCAGACAATTACTCACACACACAATTACTCACTCTCCTTTGACGTGCCCGGTTGCATAGGCTGCTCTCCACATGTGACCCTGCAGCTGCTTCAGTGCTGTGGTCTTCCTGTCCAGAGACATCTGCCAGTGCACGTTGTCTACGACCGCCTGGATGACCCGCTCCAGCTCCTCTTCCCCGCTTCCGCTCTCCAAAGGGATTGGCACGACCCCATCCAAGCTGGAGTCTTCCTGAGCCTGGAAATCATCCACAATAAAAAAGAGGTGAGGGAAGAGGTGGAGCAGTCTCAACATCTCAATTTAGGAAAGGGGTCTAACTAACCTAACACCTGCATCGATGTACCTCTGTGCAGGACACTGCTCTTCACATGAAGGGTTACAACGTTGTTTGAATGCTTTTCTCAATGGGAAATCCAGACTTCAGTAGTGTCTAGAAACACTTGCTTGGATTGTACTTCCCAAACCCAAACAATTACCACTACTGTAGCTGTATTGTAAATACTCTAATGACAACTGTGCTTGCTTAAGGGTTTAATTACTGATATTAAGGCAAAGAAGCAAAAGCATCTGTCAGCTTCAGCCAGCCACAGGTCTCAAATTGATGCCGTGTCCCTGTACAGAGGCAGGAGATGCTGCCCTGTGTGGGACAAGCACTCTGCCATCCCTCCACACTGCTTCCCAAACAGGTGCTTGGAAGCTGCAAGTGGTGGATTCAGCAAGAGAAGGGCACAGTGCAGGCACAAAGCTAAAAAGCTGGGGTTTGATGCCTGCTCGGTGGCCGTGAAGACCAAGGCGAGCTTAGGGAAGCAGCTGAGCTGCTGCCTACCAAGCAACAGCCCTTCCCCAAGCACAACCCCAGGATGTGGGTGGGGGACAATCAGCCCATCAAGGCAACCAGCCTCTGTGGGGGTCAAAGAGAGGGATCAGCTTGTGTTGGGGAAGTCTGAGTGACCTGAAGTCTCAGGCATGCCATGAAAGCCCCAAGAGACACGCTGTAGCTCTGTTACCGAACCTGTTTCCTCAGAAGTCCGACGTCCCGCTGACACTCCTCCTCCTCCCAGTGAGCACGCAGATATTCCTTCACATTGGCTCTGATGTAAGGGAACAAGGTCTCCTGGCAGCAGATAAGAAAAACAGGCAGCTCCTTTAACAGGGTAGAGGTAAGTCCATTTTGTTTTAAAGCAACTGTTAAAGCACACAGTGGTGTGTACGGTTATTTTCCTGCTTGAGCTTCCCTGACAGTACTGTGTGAGCCTGACTGCCTGCCAAAGGTGTCTGCCCGGTCGCAGGGCAGAGCTAACCTGGGCCAAGATTAGTGCAGGTGGATTTTTTGCACTTTTTTGCAAGTTGCTTATGTAGCTGCAACTTTTAAATCCCAGGATGGAAAGGTGGGTGATAACTTTTCCTAGGCTTGACAAAAAAATGTCTCAATTGGCAGGCGAGACCCCAACTTCCCATCAGCTGAGGGTATGTGCTCTGAACTGACAATACAACGCTATTTTTCATGGGGCACTTGTCCTAATGAAAGTCATTCTGAAAACACATCTCACCACAGCTAGAGGACCTTTTTAAAAAGAAAAGTCCAGTCCAGTGATGCTGAACTGCATAGGACAGTCTTACAAATGAAATGAAAGGAGGTTTAGGGAAAAGTGCCACAGGAGAATTACAAACCTTCCCAGAGATCCCAAGGGCAATCAGAAATAATTACAAATTGCTCTCATTAGCGGTGCTTCACAACTGAGAAGCCACAAGCAGTCACCGTGACAGCATCTCTGGGTGCAGAAAGAGCCTCAGGACAAGGGGAAGGGCACAGGGAGCTCCTTCCTTCGGGTACAGAACCGAGCTTTTCTTAACTGGGAAAAATTTGAGATGAGCAGGAGATGGGAGGAAACTAACCTGACCTCATCTCTCCTCAAAAAATGGCCAGTGACATTTTTCTCCTCACTTTATTGTCACCTTTAACTTGTTACTGAATTAAGCAAACAGTGGTCCTGGGAGTGTGATGAGATGGCAGAACTGCAGGGTTTTCTATTACTCCAATATTGCATTTTCCATGCTGTATATTTTAAGAACAATGTAAATTTAAGGGAAAGGAAAATCTCTTAAATGCCTAAAAGAAAAAATGCCTAGAAGAAAATCTCTTAAATGCCTAAAAAATTACCACAAAGTTGTCTAGGGAAATCAACAGCCTTGTAATACTCTCAGTTATTCTCTCATTTCCTTTATCTGAGCTTAGTTGCTTTCAAACTATCTTTGAAATCATGGAGGGAATTGAAGAGTATCTGCTGGGAAACGCATCCGACCCACTGACTTGGTTCAACTTCCCTTACAACTCGGATGTCAAAAAGTCCCAACTGCTTTTCCAAAAGCAGTGTTTAGTAATCTTGTGATGGCAAAGAAAAACTTCCCAACAGGCTCCAAAAGCACAGGATATTCCATGATTCAGTGGATTTTAAAAGAGTAAAAGCCTTGGCCCACTGGCAAATGTCTGTGGTCCAAGAGGGGACACCCATGTGGACAGCCAGTGGGACAGACAGTTTCTGGGTGTCAGGAGTGATCCCAGGCAATGATGTCTCAAGTTTGTGTGGAAGAAAGACTCCTTGCATCCTGCAAGGAAATACCTCCACCTCCGAGATTTCAGCTTTCAGCAAAAGTTGGCGGCTGCCAACTCTTGAATAGGTTTAACTGGGGCTGTTACTGTCCTTTCTAAGCTCACCCCCTTCTCTTTTATCTTGGCAGGCAGAAGACCCGAGCCTGCTTGTGCACAGCTCCCATTGCTCCATCCACCTCCTGTGCCTGCCAGGGAGATGGGTGCTATCACCCCACTGCATCACTGGATGGCCAGCTGGGCTCTTCGGTGACATCCAACTCCCGGTGTGGCTGCCCCAACGCAGCTTAGCAGGATGGAGAACCAGCCATCAGCAAACACAGCTCGACAGCCCTCCTAAGCCTTCACAACTGCTCACAGCAACATTAAACCCAGGATAGAACAGGAGGTATTTTTACCATCAGGAGACACCCACGTAGCAGGCTGCAATTGGTGCTTGTAGGATTTCAAGCAACCAGGGTCAATTTTCCTCTCAATGTCCATACAAACTGTCACAAAGTTCAGTGACAATCTGCTCTTTTACAGGAGATCTGGCAAATCCCAGGGGATGGAGTTTATCAAATTACATCTGTCCTCTGACATCTAACCTTCTCTGACAGAGAGTGGACCTAGCAAAACAGAAAACTTGGTGTCCTGCTTTTTAGCTGGGACAGAGCTGGGTTTCTTTTTAGCAGCTAGAACAGCGCTGGGGTTTGGTTTCAGCTGGGATTTGTTATGAGAAGAATGTTGATAACACACCCATGTTTTCAATTGTCACGGAAGTCAAAGGACTTTGTGTTTTGCTGGTCTGCAGGTGCAGGGTCTGGGAGGGGTAAGGAATATTTAAATGAATAAGCTAGATTGGCATTTGGCTCTTCAAATGGGATATTCCATATCATGTAATGTCATGTTCAGTATATTAATGAGGGGCTCTCTTGTGTGGGGGACTCTCTCTGGCTCTCACTCCTCTAGGATTGCAGTTTCAGTTTTGGAATTGTTGGTCCTCCAGGATCATTATCTGAGAAGGGGCTGGGCTTGGTCAGCAGGTGGTGAGCAATTGCACTGTGTACCACTCATTTTCATATATTATTATTATTATCATCATCATTTTAATATCATTATTATTTTAAGTTTTATTTAAATTCTTAAATTGTTCTTATTTCAAACTAAAAGTCTCCTTACCCTCACCCCTCCAATTCTGTCCTCTATTCCCCTGTGTTGGGGGTGAGAGCGAGCGAGTGGCTGTGTGTGGCTGCCAGCCAAGTGAAACCACCACACTTGGTGACTTCTAACTATGGGCCACCAAATATTCTCTTTTCTGGTATCTTTCCTTAATCCACTCATCAGCTGGCTCATTCTTTTTCCATACTTTGTAAATTCAGTAATTCTAATACTAAAAAAAATATTAAATTAATTTTTTTAATATTAAAGAATAAAATGCCTGCAGAACCAGCAGTGGAGCTTTTAAAGGGAAATAGCAATTATGGAGGTTAACTGAAAGTCCAGGTGAAATAACTTGTTTCAAGCATTCTCAGGATTTCCAGCAAACTGAGTTTTATTGACAACTACAACTCATTTCACCTCCCTGCAACAGAAAGACTTTGGGTAGGAAACCATCTCAGGCAATATTGCATGTTATTTTCACGACAGCGAAATGGATTCAAGGTGAATATAACCAACTTTGTTCCTCTGTTAGATGTTCAGTAAGAAATCTGAGCTGTTCAAACTCTTTAAATTGTAAGATATCAAAGGGAGGGAGGCAGCTGTAATGCCATCTAGAATTGAAGCTTCTTCAAGAGCACTGGAAGAACACAGACAGAAAAGATGTAGGTCACGTTCATCTGTTAAACTGCGTTAGCAGAACCACCTAGAAAGCCTGGCAGGAGCTTTCACCCTTCTGTGCATCATGTAGGTCACAAAGCACCTTTGTAAACTACCGGCAACAAAGATCCACCAAAAGCTATAAAGTCTCATGGAGAAATACAGGTTAATGGCAGGAGCAGGGATAATTCCGTTCAGTGGCTTAAATACAAGCAAAGTGCTCCCTCCTGTGAAGCACACAAGCCTGGTTAGAGACCACAACCTCTCAGCAAGGAGAGACCTGCAGCAGTCAGAGAATGGCAAATTTTAGTATTTACACTGTTTGTCCTGATGTTTCCTGCTGGCCTCGCTGAGTGCCCACTCCCTTGGCTTCTGCACCTAAACCAACATTCCCAGCACAGAAGCCAGTCCAGAGGAGGCCACAAAAATGTTCAGAGGGATTGGAGCAGCTCTGCTGTGAGGACACACTGAGGGAGTTGGGGTTGTTCAGCCTGGAGAAGGGAAGGCTCCAGGGAGACCTTCTAGTGGCATTTCAATACTTAAAAGGTGTCCTACTTGATGGGGACAGACTTTTTAGCAGGGCCTGTAGTGACAGGACAAGGGGTGATGGTTTTAAGCTAAAAGAGGGGAGATTCAGACTAGATGTAAGGAAGATGTTTTTACACTGAGGGTGGTGAAACCCTGGCCCAGGTTGCCCAGAGGGGTGGTAGAAGCCCCATCCCTGGAAACATTCAAGGTCAGGTTGGACGGGGCTCTGAGCAACCTGATGTGATTGAAGATGTCCCTGCTCGCTGCAGGGGGTTGGACTGGATGGGCTTGAAAGGTCCCTTCCAACCCAAACCCTTCTGTGGTTCTATGAGTAGTCTGAAGCCTTCTCCCGGGCAAGGGAAGCCGCTCATACACGTTAGAACCCTTGTCCTCATATACACTGGGTGTGCTCTCTATGCTCCCTTCCCCCTGTCCTGGTCCTGTGCGTGCTGGAGGAAGAACATCCATCCCTGGTGACACTGAAGGCATCTGTACCACCTTCTGGAAGGGAAAAGACAGGGTAACCCCAGACAGTGCTTCAGGCTCTCTGCAAACTCGGGCGAGGTGCTGCA
>NW_010326499.1:0-754 GCF_000700745.2 Antrostomus carolinensis
TGCTGGCACCTGAAGATAAGCAGTGGGGGATGTGAGGTCACAGTCTGTCTGTCACCTGGTGACATCACAGTCCACTGCTCGGTGATGTCAACCTCCACCACCTGGTGATGGCCAGTTCCACCCCCACAGGCGCACGACATCAAGAGAAAAAAGAAAATTCCATTTCTTGTTTTCATCTCCTGCATTTCCCTGCCGCTCTAGATTGTCCCTGCAACACATGCCCAGTCCCTCGCCACTCACCCAGTTTGCAGGTGCTCCTGGCCAGCTGTTGGGCTGGTGGTCCTCAAAAGCACCAGCAATGGAGCCCAATCCAGTCTAGGCAGGAAGGAGCTGCGGTTGCTGTCCTTCCAGAGTACAGTAGAAGGGCTGCAGGTGCCCTGCTCATGAATCCGGGGAGCCCAGGATTGATCATCACGTGGGATCACGTTTTCTAATGCCTTGCAGTGATTAGTGCAAGCACTTCTATTTTATTTGAGAAGAGGATTATCTGGTAGTTTGACTGTGTGAGAGCGAAGAGTGCTGTGTTAGTCGGCCACATGGGTCTGCCCATTAAAACCTTGTGAGGTGACAGCCCATATGTGCTATCCACAGTGTTTCTTGTGGGAAAGGCAAACACATGCAGACTTTGAACAGCTCGATGTCCAAGGTGAGACCAGTGACTGGGGGTATCCCTCAGGGGTTGGTACTGGGGCTGGTGCTGTTTGTTGTTGACATGGATAGGGGGATCAAGGGCACACCCAGCCAGGTTGCCGAC
>NW_010326499.1:1235-15203 GCF_000700745.2 Antrostomus carolinensis
AGAGAGTTGGGGCTGTTCAGCCTGGAGAAGAGAAGGCTCCAAGGAGATCTTATAGCGGCCTCCCAGTACCTGAAGGGGCTACAAGAAGGCTGTGGAGGGACTTTTCATAAGGGCAGTTAATGACAAAACAAGGGGAAATGGCTTTAAGCTGAAAGAGGGGAGGTTTAGATGAGATATTAGGAAGAAATTCTTCACTGTGAGGGTGGTCAGACACTGGAACAGGTTGCCCAAGGAAGTTGTGGATGCCCCCTCCCTGGAAGTGTTGAAGTCCAGGCTGGATGAGACTTTGAGCAACCTGGTCTAGTGGAAGGTGTCCCTGCTGCTAGCAGGGGGGTTGGAACTGGATGAGCTTTAAGGTCCTTCCAACCCAAACCATTCTATGATTCTATGATTATAGGTACAAACGTGCCATATCCAATACTCTTGGTGGTTGTGACCTAATGTTGTTAAGAAATACTATTGGACTACTATCCTTGTGGCCACATCCTTGTAAACAGCACTCCAAGTTGTCCATCTGCACTATGTCTGCATTGGTGAGTAATTCAATGCAACAGGAGTGGTTCAATGGGTTGGAGCAGTTAGTGCTGAGATTCCTACTTCTGCACAGTGTGAGTTTGTAGGGCTTTTTAAATCAAACTAGATTTTGGTTTGGACCCTGAAACGTAAATCCACACTATAGATGTAATTTGAAGATATTTGAAGGATCAAGGATTGGTTCAGGCCCTTATATTGCCCTTATGGTGGGGAGGTATTTGATGTCCAACTCAGCTTGAACTTCCAATTTAGTTTCCTCCAAAGGGAACCTGATTCATGCACACCAAAATTACCCTCTAAAACAAACCAAGTAGGAAGAAGAAGAGATGATCAGAAGATACACTTCAAAACCACATAGCTGCCTTCCATTAATTGCATTGAATTTTTGTAATGTGCATGCAACCAGATGTAGCTGTGACCTTACCCATATGCACAGCATATAAACTGTCATCCAGCTAAAGATATCACTGTTATTTTTGTTATATTCACAAATTTAGAAGCACTTAGCTATCAAATGTTTAAGTTCACGGAAGGGCTAAGCAGGGTCAAGGTTGCAATTTAAGTATTTCTTCCACTAAAGACCATTAATAATATAAATATGAAAGTCAATGTGATAGAAATTGCCCCTGAGCATGTGGGACACTGGTGTGCAAGTGAGAATCCTTGTCTCTGATGTTCACTCACAAAACCTTAGTAAATGGGCTTATTGGGGTGTTTCACAGGAAATAAGGAGGATGCTCTCCTAATCTACAAGCAATCAGAACAAATTCAGAGCTCCTGCCAGCTGTGCCTTTTGCAACTTCACCCTTCCCACAGTGCATCACCCTGTTGTGTTATCCGAGGGGTATTCCCATCCCTGCTCTCCTTCCTGGGGCTGGAGCGAGGTGCAGGGTGGAGAGCAAAGTGGCATGGAGGTAATCAGCACAGGAGCACACTGGAGCTGCGAGGACCTGGGTCTGATGGCAAACCTTCAACAGAAGGAAGCAATGTCACCCTCTGAGACCAGGAACTGTAAAATTACCTGTTGTTACTATTCCCTTGTTTTTCATACTGCAGTATCGTTATTAAGATATTACTGTCATCTACTGTTATTAATTTGTTGTGTTCTTAGTTTGGTGACTTCTTCTTGTCATCCTTTTCCTCTGTTTTTTGTTGGGTTTTTTTTTGTGTATGTGTGTGTGTGTGTTTTTGGAGGGGTGGTTTTCTTGCAAATTTAATTTTAATTACTGGTGAAAATAAAAATAAGAAGCAATAACAAAGAATTAAAACCTCCAAAAAAACCATCCTTGAAAGTCAAGAAAAAGAATAGTCACTGTTGGCTCATGTTTGGTAACGCAGAATGTAAATGCATTTTATGCTGAGACTTTTAAGTTTGCCATTGTAAAAAGCAGCCACTGATTCCAAATGAAGACTTAATTTGTCTATCTTCTCTTTGAGCTGGAACTTCAAAATTTTGAAATATGATCTTTTTCTACATTAAAGAAAACCAGAAACTTAATTTTCCTCTAGCTATTAAAGACATCAGGATGAAATTAAGTAGAAAACAGATTGCATCATGCATTTAAGTACAGTGAACAACAGCGCAGGAAGTAAGGATCTAAAAGGCTTTACGATGTATCTTTTTAGTAAAGGATAAAATCCAAATTATTCTTATTCAACTAAGTATCAAGGCATACCATTTTGGTTTTGTTTGCTGACCTTAAAAAAATAAATAATAATAAAAAAAAAAGAAGAATGCATTAAATACCCACTGGACACATTGGAAAATATGCTGGTGCATAATTTATCAGCTGAGTCTCTTGTTAGAGCTGTTGTTATTAGTCAAACAATTGTTTGCCTCTGGCACAATATTGAAGAAATAGATGGACTTTACATTTTACCCTGTTGTGGTTTTATGAATTGAGGCATTCTCAGACAAAAAGAGGAAAATATTAGACTCAAAGGACTTATAATGCAAATTTTTTACTTCCAGTTTGGAGCTTGATGAAGAAAAAGAAGAAATCCCTTCCAAATTCTTGGTCGATTATTAATGAGTTGGGTTTTTTAATTTATATATTTAAAATTGGGGCTTAATAGTTATGGGGCAAAATGCAACAAAGATAAACCCAGTGTGAAAGATCAGAAGCTGAAGCATTGCTTTCTCTTGCCTTTCCTTTTACTTCTTAAAGAATCTTCCAGGTTACCTCTGTTTTAAAGGAACTATCCCTATGCATGGTGTGGGAAGAGGAGTAATTATTTATCACTACTAATTATTAATTATTTTGCAGTAGTAATTATTTTTCATCAATTCACCTTGCTTTTCTCTTCAAATTAAGAGTATTTTTTAATTTTGTATTTTTAATTTGAAACCCAGAGAAAACTTGTCTTTTTTTTTAATATTGTAAATTACCTGGCATTGGAATTTTACTGCTCTGCAGCATATTTATTCAACTATTGCAACTGCTTCTGAAAAAGGGAGTGATTGGCTAACAAATGTGTAAGATTCAGCTTCTTAAAACCTTCAAGAAGAACTAGCTGTTTTTGAACAGAAAGCTGCTGGAATCCTTTGTGAGTACATGAGAGAACGGTTAAATAAAATGTCAGCCTACTACATTTACTAAGTTTTTAGGTGAAAATCTAGACATTTATGGTTTTATGGTAGTTCCATCAAATTTTAAATCCAGACACTTCCAAACGTGAAGACAGTGTCTCTATTTTGAATAGTGAGATGTTATTCAATGGAAGCTGCTACTATTAATTAAAATCTTAATTATTGAAAGACTGTTTCTACCAAAGGCAGTTTTAATTTTATGCTTAATGTTGTAGAGTGAAAATGTTACTAGTTTTAAAATTAACCCCGTTGTTAGAAAATAAAGGACGTTTATCTCAATCATGTACTAATGGTGATACAGATTTCTCTTATTCTGAGAGACAATTTTTCCTAAACTCTTTCACATCTATTTTAAAACATGTCTGACATAGTGAAAGCTTCTGGAAGATCGGTATTTATCAGCAAAGTGGTGCAGTGAGGGCAACATTCAGGGTTAACTTTCTGGCACAGATCTATAAAAGAAGGCAGTATGATTACAGAAGCTGTAAAGCTGGCCCAGTGCTTTGAGAAACTGGTTCTTTGCTTGACACTGGGAATCTTTTTTATTGCCCATTACAAAGAATGACTTTTGTTGTTTTCTAATTTCTAAGGCCTACAGGATTATAGAAATAATTTCATAATTTTTCCCATACATGAAACACTGTTCTACATCCGATTTCTAGTGATGCATATGCAGTGTCACACCAAACATATTAAAAAAAAAAAAAGTCTTCTTTATTTATGCTTTATTTTATTTTTGAAGATGGCAGAGAACACAAAGAAGAAATTGTTACTTGCATTTCTACTTTCAAAATGCTTCAAAGAAGCATAAAACAAAGGCTTTGGAATACAGTTTTCTTTACTTTCATTGTAAATCATATTCACAGAGTAGTCTTTTTTGTTTTTCCCCTTAGTCTTGTAATCACTTTGTTTATTATGGCAAAATAAGTATTTTCATACTTTGATCTATTCCTTTCCTTTTTGTGTTTTCTGGGACAGAAGTAGAAGAACGGCCAGTCAAGAAGGAGAAATCATCATATTGAAAAGAACAACATGATTTAATTGTTGTCAATTCATGGGCATTAAAATTCAGATACATTGTGAAATACAAGATAATGACAGAGAACGTGAACTGATTCTAGTGATAGAATGTTCTCTTATGAACAGAAAATAGCACAGACTTTTATCCAGTTCTTAAGCTGCTTTTTAAAGTTTTTATCCAAGCACCTAGCTAGCTTAGTTGAAAATAAGAAAATATCTTGACATTTGACATTATAAAAGGAAATGGAGTCAGTAGCTGTAAAAAATAAATATAATTCGTGTCTTTTTGCCTGTTTGTGCCCACTTCTCCAGTAATCATACACTTTTTATGGTTTTTATACCTGTTTACATTAGAACTACTTATTTTCTTAATACAAATGTATTTTCTTCAAACTATCCAATTAACTGTATCTGTTATAATAATACGTAATGTTGTATATCAATATATAGACCTAAATCTATCTTGATCCCAAATTAGACTATTGGGCTTTTCATAAGTAACACGATGAACGTAAATTCACGTACTGCGACTCCATTACATGAACATATGATTCCTAGCAAGCAATATCTTCAATGCGAACTTACAGGCATAATTGAGTGATAAATTTGGCCATCTGTGATCATATTCCAGCTCAGCATCTCTCTAGAGACCTTATTCCTTGTTGCCCTGCGGCCTCTTTGTGTTGCCAAGCTGGGAGCTCAGGAGCTTTCCCTGGAGCTGAGGGATCACCTGGGTGGTGCAGAGCCTGCTCAGCCACCGGCCCGGGGAACGGGTGATGCTCAAAGCAAGGGTGGGTTGGGGGGACGCTACACCTGGGCTGTCACAGTGGCAGCCCAAAGATATGGACACAGAAGGCATAAGCTAGCGCAAGCCTGAGATTGCTGTGATTTAGGACCTGACCAGCTATCTCCAGAGCATTGCAAAGTTGGTGAAAGGCTGAATTCGCCTTTCCCGCAGTGCCTTTGGTCTAGCAGTGAGGGCACTTTAGCCAGCCCCACGAGTGGGTTGGATGTATACATTTTTTATGCAGGCAAAATATAATCCCCAGTCCTGCAAAAAAAAGATGTGTCTGGGTGAAACCCTGCGAAGGATTTCCCTGGAGAGGTAAAAAAAAAAATAATAATAAAAATTAATGAGGGTCTCTTCACCTCTGTGCAATAGGAAAACCATGCCACCTCCTCCAGATCTAGTAGATCTTTGGGGAGGATAGACCCAGCTGTGTAAAACATTTGCCTCTTTACAGCAGCTCTGGATCTAGCTGGGGTAACAACTGGAATATTCCCTTTAGCTTTTCCCATCCCACAACCTTCCTGTCCAAACTTCAGAAAATACTATGACAGAGTCTGCCCCTTTCCCCATGTTTCTGAAGGTTGGATAGGGGAATAACATCTATTCCTCTTGGTCATGGTCCAGTCTTGCATACCCCATTCCTTATTCCTTATCCTGTATGGATATTTTCCATTTCTCTTTCCATTTCCATTTTTTCTCCAAAGGGTTCAGAAAAGATTCTGAATGGCCTGACAAAAATGTGTGAAATGGATACTGATTTAAAAAAAAATGGCTGTTTGGAAAAGATCACATGGGTTTAAGGGCTTGACCTGTCATAAATCTCTATTCATAGCTAAGTGACAGAGTTGCAAGAAAATCCAATTCCTAGTGGATTAAAAAAAAAAAAAAAAGAGGGAGGTTTTGGCACGAAGATTGCTTCACCTGTATAGTATGAGCAAACATCCACAGAAGATGGAAATATCTTCAGAAGGATGGAAATTTGCCTTTGAGCTTTGATGGGAATGAACTCCAATGTATCACCCCTTACACTATGGTATCTTTCCACTACACTCCTACCATATATTGTTCCTAGTTTGTTCACAGAGTTTTAAAACAGGACCACAACCACTCCGGGAAAGAGATTTATTTACTCATGTCCATGGGAAAACAACTACATCAAACTATTCAAGAAAGCATACCACTTGTGTCCTACTTGGATAAATACCACTATTATCTCATTTAGATAAGGAAACAACGGGAAGCTATAAAACTTTGCGTAATACAAATATTGGTCCTCTGAAATCTTCATAGTCAGCAAGCGTAGAGTAGGAAAAAAGAGTTCTCCATTTTTAAGTGGTAGAACAAATACTGGATAGAGAATGTCAAAACTGCCTAAGAGATTACTCAAGACCAAGATAGTTTTAATCAGTGGCCTCTATATGTTTTTTGGATATCCAGCTTGAGACACCATAAGTGTAGGAAATTTTCAGAAAGCACTGAGCACCCACTCTCTGAAAAACTGGTTGCGTTAAGGTATCTGAAGATGAGCACCAAGAATTGCTGCATCCAAAATGAGTTTGCATCAGAAATCGAAATTCCCTCAAATTGGTATCTAGGGAGGACCTAGGGCTTTAGGCAGCTCTGAAAATCCTAGGCACCATGCACAGTGCATGTTTATCTCTGACACTGGCAGATATAGGTAAACATCTTCTACATAGACCACTGCAGTGAAAAGAAGTATTTCCATACTTTTGTCTGTTAACTCTAAGGAGGATTAACTAAATAACTCAGGGCTAGTGATACTATTTTCTCGTCAATAGTTTAAAAAACAGATGTACTTTTTAGATAAAAATGAGATGTAAGGAAATAAAGTGTGTTTTTTTTTTCTCTTCTAAAGCTTAATAGCTGGTTTCAGATTTTATTTAATAATCTTGTTTTAAGACTTTATCATTTTAATATTTTTTTAATTTTTATTTCTTGTGATGTGTAAATAGGTAAGAAATATTAAATATTGTAATGTTCTTTCATTAAGACAATAACATTTCAAAGGCTAATGTAAAATCAAGCTGCTAAAGTTTACAATTTCTCTGTCCAGCAGTTCATTTATACAACTGCCCTGAGTAGATGCTATATGCTGCTTAGCAAATGGCCTTTAAGAGTTTAAAAATAACTCAGTAAAGCTACTCAAAGGTAATACAACACTTCTCAGGCATCTTTAATTGGCTTTAAGAAGGAAATAGGATTTTCTCATTAGTTAATAATACACTCCCTCATGAATGACTTATACACAACAAAAACACAATTGAAATGTTCAGGAGGACTAATTGTGCTTGTTCCTATGCATGGGACCATGAATTTATTTTTCAGAAAGGCAAGATTTTAAATTGTAAAACTAGTCCTACTTTTGTGGACTGTTTTAGCTGCTTTTATTAAACTCTGTGTTGTTCCCATGTGAAACCAGTGAAAACAGTGAATTTCTAACCTACATTGTTGTGAGGTTTTTTTCTCCAAAACCTCACTGATCCCCTTTAAGAAAAAAGATTATCTTATTTCAAAATTCCTGATATAATCAATTTGCAGTGTTTCTCAAACTGATACAAATATGTAAAGTTTGTGCTTTTATAAGCTTCTGCTTTGAGTAGCCTTACATTCCATAATTGTGCCCTAGCAATCATCAAGCTCTATTGCATGCCCCATTCATGAAAAGTATATTTTGTTGGGATGACATAGCTTAAAAGAATTTGGCTCTAAAACTTCCTTACCTAGAGCTTCCATTAAATTATATTAATTTAAAATATCTATGGAATGATACTTTTACAAAAATATTTAAACAAACAAAAAAAAAAAAGAAAAAAATAAATGGGTTTGGTTTATGAAAATGACTCTTTACAGTAAGTAAAAAAGGTTTATCACAGTTTTGGTAACTTGCATGAGTTCATATCGAAAAGAAATCTTTCACATGTTCTTAATGAATTGAAAAACTTTTGTGCTCTAGGTATTTTCAGTTGTATGCTCTGAAACAGTAGACACCGTACAGCTTGTGCTTTTTATCAGGGAAGCCTACAAAGCGAACCGCTGCTTCGTTAGGACTGCAGCGTTTCCTTGGCCTGGAGATTGGGTAGCGGACACTGCCATCAGCCAGCCAGCCAGCGTCACAGCGGTCGTACCCCTGGAGCTTCCAGGCGGCAAATATCTGGCCAACTTTGGCAATCTGAGCTCCATCCTTCAAGCACGCCTGAACAGCTTCATCGTAGGTCAGCTTGGTCGGGTGAATTAGGTAGTAAAAACGACCTAGTAAGAAAAAGAAGGGAAAAGGGTCATTAGTGACATGATTAAGATGATGTGATATTATAAAGGTGGTGTGAGGAGAAATGGGGATGTTCCACTACAGAATAATATCAAATAATGGTTGATTTGGGGCTGTGAAATTTGTACATTGTGCTGTTAAAAATATCTTATTTATCTGTGTAGTGAGTTGATAAACAGAGGGAGTAAAAAAACCCCCAGAAACCAAACAGACTATTTGAACAAAAAAAGGTAGCATTATATTTATTTCTGCTAACTTAGCACAGCATGGCATCCCCACTCTCACTTGCTTTCAGTGGTAACTGAACTGTTACAATGCATATTCATCCTCAGAGGTAGAAAAACAGCAGGAAAAAAGTTTGGGGAGATGGATGATGGAAGACAGCCTGGGATTCAGAGGAGGGCACCTGTTCTGTATCTGATTTTATGGTGCCAGATGCATTTACTAACAAGGTGGCAATGACAATCCAGTCAAATATCTGAGGAATTCCATAGATTTTAGGCAAAGCAGATATCACACAGCTGTAGCTTACTGTCAGAGAAGGAAAATCTGTTAAACAGCCACAGCAATGCAGTTCTACATTATGCTCCCAGCATTAGCTTAAAATCCTTATGAGTTTTCCTCTCAGAAGCATGGTATAGCAAGGTCTGGCCTTTGATAGCATTTGGGTAAGGGTGGCTGGAGGTAACACATGCAGTTTTACTCTCTGATGAGGCAGTGACCTTATTTCTGACTAAGTACAAACACAATTTATTTATTTATCTATTTATTTATCTGTAAGAAAGCCGAGATATTGCACAGCTTCTCAGAAGCAGAGTTTGAGCCTGTGTGAGATCAAACTCATGCTTGTCGTAAGTCTTCACTAGCAGTGTCAAAAACCACGTGCAGCAGTTCTGCATCTCTGTTTCTCTTTAGGCATCAAAGGGTATATCTTCACCGTAAGATGGCATTGAACTGATAGTGCTGCTAAGAAAAATGTGCCTCTGTCTCAAGGTAATGAAAATATGTGCCAGCAAGAAAAGTTCAAAAAGGAAGTCTGCCCTACTAATCCTTAAGCAGCAATAATACTAACATTAATTTCATTTATCAAGGCAATAGGCCTTTCATTTGTTATACTTAGGGTTATTTATCATCACTGATTTGACAATTAACCAAATATGAGGTAGAAACGGATTGCAGATGAATAGTATTTATCTGAAGGAATAATATTTTCCAAATAAATTAACAACTTTTCAATCTGACTGTCCTGTAAAAGGCAAGTTAGCTGAAAAACAAAGGCGTTTATTCATATGGGGACCTTCTAATTCCAGAGCACGGTCTTGACTTCCTAATTAAGAATATACGCCAAAATAATATCCTTTTTCTTCCTCATAAAAAACAGGCAAACAGAATTCTGCTCAGTTTCAGATTACTTTCTTGGTAAAGGAAGAGCAGTGAGCAAGATGAAGAATTACGTCAGCTCCAGATCCCTGCAAAATACACATAGCTTTTTTCTAAGTGAAGAAATATCAGATGATAATATAAAGATAATCTAATTAACTTTGTGTAAAGGTTGGAAATTGTATACCATGACAAGAACATTAAAAAAAAAAACAAAACCCAAAACATTTACATTGCAGCTGTGGTGAAGAAACTTTTAAAAATTGTCATTGCTGTCAGAGACGATATCTACAGTATTTCCACAGAAAACTGTTGAGAGTAGATACTCTGCCCCTTTGTAAAATGCTTGCTCAACTCTGTTTCAGCAAGCTGAGAGCATTTACAAGGTGTTGCTAAAGAGTATGTTTATTAAGTGGAAACCTGTTTCTACTATGTTATTAAGAGGTTTCCCCAAAGCAAACAGAATTTCAGACTTAGGGGATCAGGGATTTGGACTGATAGTATGTAAACTTCACCTAGCTTATTAGGTGCTCTTCAAACCATATGTCAATGGAATGTAATTTCCTAGGGATTTGCACTAAGGTCAGGCTTTTGACATATGACATCAATAATAAAAACTCCTGTACTCTGCCCCTTCCTTCAATAGGAGAACTTTAATAGCAAATCTCACAGGGGTGCAACGTGTATCCAGAATGTCTGATTAAATAAAATTCTGTTAATGAACTCAGTACAGATTTGCTGTTTCCCCCCTGCTAATCGGTTAGAAAGGTTCATAACTGTTCAATCTTAGCATTTATTAATTGATGTGAAAGGAGAGGGAGGCATTAACTCTCTGTCTCTCATTAATAACGGGTAGTTGGGTCACTCCTCCAGAGGATGAGTGTGCTTGATTTGACTTCTCACATCCAAATCATGGGGCAGAGGGTTTATGCAAACCTAATCCAGCCCCATCTATAATAGCTATTTTAAGCTTTTGCATGTAACAGAACAGCTTAAAGAGGAAAACTTGAGCACTTGACCTAAATATCCTACACCCTTGTGACTGTGAGTGTTTGAGGGAAGCACCACCCTTGGAGATTTTTCCAAGCTCAGCTCTAAATTGACTAAGTTTTTATATTGCAGCTGGGTGTACCAGACAGTGGCCCATCATCTTCAGAGGCACAGAAAAGCAGTACCACCCTATTTGCTATTTTCTATATGAAAATGTTAATGCAATCCCCTCAAAAGAGGGATTTTGGTTAAGTGCTCGCAGAAGATGCCTCCACGTGCATCCAGCCATTGAGTATTTAAGCACTTGGGCTCAGCCCTAAGACTACTCCCAACAGGCTACTGGCTTTCTGGGGCAGCCTCTTGCTCAGCCTCGTGTCTTTGATGCCGTGCAAGCTCTGCCAAGCAGAAAGCCCTGCCTGGTGGGTGGCAGCACACGTAGGAGGAAGGCTGAGTGTAGAACTGCCTTTGCAGCCAGCAATCGGCGTGTACACTGAAAAGCCTACGGCCACAGAAATCAGACAAATTGTTTTACTGTGTAAAGAGCAAACTGCTCTAATTTGTGGTTTCATACAGTCATAAAAAGGCATTCTCAGCAGCCAGCGGGTGTATCTGTAGCTTGCACAGATAGATGACAGGGTAGACCCTGTCATCTGCTCAGCAGACTTGGTTCAGTATATCTTATAGCAATACTAAATCATTGAGAGAGGCCATTGTTCCTCAAAATTGAAGAACATGTTAAAAATTTGTGATGTGTGAACAATTTTTAAAAATCCTCTTCCATCCTACCCCCAAATATCAGCAGTGAATGTGGTGACTCAGAAGCAACCACTACTAAGAAAGGCTATGAAATTTTCTTTTGGGGAGGTTTGTTTCTCTTTTTGGAACAATGGCTACACCTTCCCAGAGATAAAATGTTCTGAAATGGTCAAATGAGCAGTCAGCATGCGTTGTTCAGAGATGACCTTCTATACCTTTCTCCCATTTAAATGGTGGAGGTAGCTAGTTTATCACATGCCTTACTGTATTAAAATAAAGGTTGTTCACAGATGCACTTTTAAGATGACTCCTAAAATTTATTCTTTGCATTTTTAACTTTGTTAACATGATATTTTTACTTCTGCTAGTGCTGATAACAAATCAATTACGCACTGTGCGCAATGTATATCACATAAAGTTAATGAGCAGGAAGTGTGATACAAGCTCTACTTATACCTTTTTTTCTTTGAAAATGGTTAATTACAGAGGAACTGATAGAGATGTTTATATTTAGCTCACTTAACACATTTCAATGCAAAAGATTCCCACGTTTTTTTCTTTGAGAAATTCACTGTTATTCTTCGTAAACCCTTTGAAATTAAGCAAAGAATAACCACTCAGCTGTACCATCATATGTTCTTTGTTCCATGCCTTTTGTGCTATGTGGGGAAGACTGCAACAAAAGGATTTAGCTGCATTTATTCCCCTGAACTGGTGTGCAGAAGCCAAAATTGACCTTCTAGAGAGAAGGTATGGAAAAGGAACATCCCAGTTCCTTGGGGCAGGGATGGGAGAGAAAATGAGGTGGTCTGCAGCCCTTGCAAACTTTTGGATCATAGAAGGTTGTCCTACCACATGGGGCAGAAACCTTTAACTTTTTCGAAGAGAACATAGACTAACTACTGTGAAGTAAAAGCAGAGGAGAAATTGGCTGTGAGGAAGCAGATCTGGGCACACAGACATAACAAAATTCCAACATGGAATTTCCAAATTTAAGTTGAATACTTCCCACTTGTACTTATTTATTTTCAATAGTCTTTATCAACATGAGGAATGCAAAAGCAGGTTGAGAAACATGTTGCCATCCAATAGTTATCTATATAGAGACAAAAAATTATGTTATTTTACAATATTTTGGACAGCATTATGCTAATGCTACTCTTTGCATGAAACACGTAACTTTGTATTCTCATAAACTGGTAAATTGCTGGAACTACTATTTACAAACTGTATTAAATATTTTCAGGTTTTTGGCTTTGCCTGCACAGACACAAAACATGAACCGTTCTTCTATGAACCAACAGAATGACTTGAGTATGAAGCAGTTACACAGCAGAACAAAATGTTCAACTATTGCATTTACAGTAGTCTAAGAAAAGACACTGCAGAGAGTAATTTCATAAAGTACCAAGATTATTTTATATTGCACTGCAGATAAACTTTGCTAAACCAATTTCCCTCTGCAGGTAACAGGAATGCAGGTAGAATTCTTCACTAATGGTATAAAACCCAATTTTTAAACAGTGTTTTTTGGTGTATCCAGCTCATCACAGATGGGATCCAACAATTCCAGAGTAAGAACACTGAACCTGGAATTAAACTCACTGCATTTTCATTTTTCACCTTAATGACTGAATGTAATTTTGCTGGTCTGTATCTTTTCTATATCTTTCTTCTTCAGGTAAAAACCAAGCTTTGTATGTATTTTAGACAAAGACTTTTTAGCTTTGACTGTTGAACTATTTAAAATTGAGTCCTTTTCTTTTTTTTTTTTTTTTTTTCTTTTTAATGATCCCTGAGATTGTAATGTATTTGGACTATTTCTTTCCCTGAAAAGAACCTACTTAGCAGAAATCTAAACCTCACTTACCCTCTTTTTTTTCATAGCAGCTCCCACAATTGACACTCTTTGAGCTTTTTTTTTTTTTTTTTTAATCTCACTTTATATTCCCCTCATCCTGGGGCCCTTGGCATTTTTCCAGCTCCCTGACATAAAGCTGAAGGCTTCTCTGTTTCATACCATCAGGAGACTCCACTGCCACTGCTAGAAATGCACAGTGTCCTAACCACTTCTCATTTTCCTTGGCTGTTCCTGAGCTGAGAGAATCAATATTGGATGGTGCAGAAATAGCTTTTTGCCCATAGCCACTACCTTTGGCAATTGCAACCTGGTGGCACAATGGGTGATTATAAGCTTTTCCCTTCACAGTGAGAAAGCTAACGTATGCTGTTAAGCATACATAAGTTAAGCATTGAGCTGAAAATAGGGAGGTGGCATTTTGGGAGTGACTGGGTTTATTGTGGATATTAAGGTAAGCTTTGGACATGAATAGCGGAGAACCTAGCAGGGACGTGTGAGGATAACGTAACACAGCGAGTTGCTGGTTAAGGAAATGGATGCTGAAGGAAGGAGAAGTCCAGATTTTCTGCTGACACCTAGAG
This sequence comes from Antrostomus carolinensis, assembly GCF_000700745.2. Taxonomy (NCBI): domain Eukaryota; kingdom Metazoa; phylum Chordata; class Aves; order Caprimulgiformes; family Caprimulgidae; genus Antrostomus; species Antrostomus carolinensis. Next base: position 15,024 of record NW_010326499.1, read on the forward strand.
AGACTTACGTGGCCCTGAGCTGTAGGGAACAGCTCTATATATCATCCTGTTGCTGTGTAATATTCTGTCTTGCAGGTCAGGTTTAACAGACTCTCCGAGGATGAGATTCATTTTCATGTCTTTGATTTCTCTACTACCCGTACACCTTATCCTCACCTTACCTCATTCTTCTTTCTCCCT
>NW_010326499.1:15223-21227 GCF_000700745.2 Antrostomus carolinensis
ATTTATCTGTTCACACTTTTCCCCCCACCACCCCGAAATTATTTTTCTCTTTCCTTTAAGAGATACTGTCCAGTTGCTAGTGTGGAAAAGGGTGCTGATTAGTGACCAGTAGTCACACACGTTTACTCTACAAGCACTAGAAATAGTGCAGCTATCACATTTTAAATCTTTTTCCCTGATTATTCTATTCCTCTGTGCTATTTCTCTACTAGGGGGTTAAATTTGCCTATAAGAGATGAGTTCATATAGGATTTTGCCTTAGATAAATGAAGTAAGAAAAAAAATGAGCCAGCATTTCATTGAATGATGCAGTACAATACAAATCAACTAAACTTTTGTTTCAGACCACATCTTGCCTAATTTAATATCGTTAGATTGAGGATTTTGGAGGGTTTTGAGAGGGTGGAACAGACTTAGCACTAGGGCATATTTTCTGAGAGCAAGGCTTATGTTTACTTTTTGGTGTGCTGTAGGACAAAAATGCTTCATTGTGGATAAGCAATCTGTGCATAAACAAAAAAGGCCACGCTCCTTGGTCTGTGTGGGCTGCGAGCCAAACATGTGCAAAGTTGTGTAGGAATTATCCACAAGCCTGATGCTGTAGAGGACTGCAGACTCCTTTTGCACATGTTCACTTGCAGCATTCCTCTCATTCACAGCCATGCCTTCTAAATCCTTTTCAGCCACTAGGTTAAACTTGAAATGATAGCAAGCTGAAATCAAGTCATTTCATACCTAATACCAAAAAAGCTTGCAGTTGCTAAAATAAGGTTTAGAGCGGACCAAGTTCAGAGTAAAAGTGAACAGAGTTTTGGCAGTGTACTAGGATTAGGAATCTAAATTATTAGGCATGAAAGCTATAAATAGGTTTGCTGATAAAGAAGTATGGGTCATATTAGACCTGGTACATGAGCAGGAGCTGCTTGACACAACAGTGTAGACAAAGTGGTGATCACAATTTTGTTTTGGTAATATATTGAAGTTGTAAAACATCATAATTATGATTGAATTCAACAGGAAAGCTCAATTAATGAATCACAGGTTTCTTCATCCTTTTAACTGAAATAAACTGGGCATATATCAACATTAAAAGGGAACATATAAATTTTAATGAGGTGAAAGCAGAGATATTAGAAACTCTTGCCAGTACAAGTTCTTAGTTGTAAAAACGATCTATGTGAACATGTGGCAAAGACAACTTTACTCTGCTCATGTGTCCTTGTAAATTCAACAATAACATTTTCCAAACCTAAAACAAGCTTTGACAAATCAAATATCACTTGTTGCCATTGGAGTTTCTTTCCTAAGCAGAGAAACTGTCATTTACAAGGTAGGGGTGAAGAAGACTTACCATTGAAGTTTGAAGTAAAACAGAAAACATCATAGCGGCTTTTATCTTTATCCCAGAACCCGTAATTCCTGACCCCAGGCACTGTGTTCTTCCCTCCACAGGGCTCCCTGGGTTTGGTGATGGGGTACTGCACGGAGCCATCACTGAGCCAGCCGGCGTTACACCAGTCCAGCCCTGACCTCCAGGCATCGTAGAGCTGGTCAAAGGAGGCGATAACAGAGTCTTGGTCCAGACACGCTCGTTGAGCCTCATGGAAGTTTAAGTTGTAGCGACCCAGACGTGGAGAGTAAGGGAATACAACACCTGAAGTGGTAGAAAGAGGGTGAGTTACCAGACACAGAAAGAGCAGAAGAAAGGGAAACAGCATTTACAATCACCAGAAGGAGAAATAAAGGTTAACCCCATGGTGTGTGTCTGACTGTTAAGTTGTTTTTTCTGAGGGAAAACACATTGTCAGCACATCAGTCATTAGGTACGAGAAGGGGATGGGGCTGCTGCCTTACCTAGACAGCTCCTCTCTCCATAACCTCATCCCTTTCCCAGTGGGAACTGTGCCAGGTCTGCACGTTGCTCCCATCTGCAGCTTTACTGTCCCCACTGTGAGCTCACCCCCGTGCACTCTGAGAGAGCTTAAAGATGAGCAGAGTGGGCTGAAGTTTTGCAACTACAAGTTTTTCATCAGAAAATTCCCATTTATCAACTGTAAGATCAATGTCTCATTTTAAAAAAGTAAATTAAAACCCAGACTAGTTCTATTCTGGAGTTTATATTCCCCTAGTTCTATTATGGGACTTGGGGATTTTCTGACAGTCTTTTAGAAAGAAGAAATTGTAGTACAGAGGCATATGAACTTTTTTCATTACAATGAAATGTTTTGATTGACGTAAAAGAGTGCTATGTTCTTTGTATGGACCCTTGCCAAGATTTGCTGAGAGGTCCAAGACAGTTGATTTTTTTTTGTTTGTTTGTTTTTATTTTATTTCACATTATCCTGGGAACAGGAAAGCATTTCATGCCCAGCTTAATAACCACATTTCAAGGCTAGACTGGTAGGAGGCATAATTTTAGTGTTCTGAGGCCTTGAGGTAGGAAATCTATAGGGAAATAAAATCAGTGAAGTCGTGTGTGGTTTTAGGGAGGCTTTTCTGCTACTTTCCATCTGTTTTTTGGCAGTTTGTCACCACTCAGGGAGGAAGAGCTCCTCACAGAGGGCATCAAGGAGCAGAGTTCCTTGAGCAGAAGACAGGTTTCCCCAGTTGCAGATGGTGAGCCGTGTAGCACACAGCATGCAGCAATGCAAGACAGCCCTGGTAGGAAGCCATCTGAGACACCACCTTCCCTCTCTACCCCTATGGCTGCCAAAGCACTGCTGGCTTAACCAAAGGACAATTGCTGGCGAGCCACTGTGCAAGGAGCATGGACCTGCCAAATGCTTCTTTCCACCCCTGAGGACCAGCCACAGGTCAGCCCAAAGCCCTGTCTGTTGCTCATCGGTGGTCAGCTGTTGCAGACAGGTACAGCTGAGACCTTCTCATAACAGAGGACATCCAATGGAGATGGGAAATGTGGGGACGACTCCAGAATTGTTTCAGCAGCAACATTTAATCAAAGCCATTGCCCTTATCTGACAGATTTTTCCATTGTATTTTTTCTGCTTGTTTTATGAAAAAGACCTATGGGTAAAGATTACTTCTTGACACACGAAAGATATTTCAGAAAATGCTAAAGAATCTCCTCCCCATGTGGCTCTGATAAAAGAGAAGAGTGAGTCTTGAAAGAAAAGTTTGGATCAGACCACCCTAATCTTTGGCAGAGTTTAGAAACTTAACCCAGATCTAAATTTTACAGTTGGCTTTAGCCCAGTCTCATAATAAGCTGAAATAAAACGACATCAGAGAAGATCCAGCTCAGAATGTTTATTCTCAAACATCTCTGTAGAACTAAGTGCTGTAGGATGCAGCGTGACTGAAGACAAGATAACACGAGATGAGCCAAAAACTTTACACTGGTATAAACTTCTATCTTTCTTTTTACTTTCTCCCTGCTGATGAATTTTCCTGCCTATAACAAGCTCCTTGTCTCTGAGGCAATATAGCATAGGACAGAGAAATTACATTATGGTCATGCAAGACTGTCACCATGCAATGAAGCCATTCTTCTTTCTGAACATTCAAACTCACTTCAGTGTCTATTCCACTGGTGTCTTAATGTCTCCTTTCTTTCCCTTCTCTCCCTTTCCCATCCATCATCCAAGAAGTGTTATTTTTGTTAAACAAAATCTTTGTTACTAAACCTCAGTGACTTGATTCAGGAAAATAAAGCATGCAAACATAAACTTGGCAGAGTAATGATAAACAACATTTTGCTCTCCTTCAGCAATTAACTGGAGAGACTGCTGAGGTTCTTTCCTTTTGTAAATCCTTTGTTAAAAGGCTTTTCAGTCATTAGCTGTTCTGAACTATAAAGCATGAATGAAATGTCACACAACATGTGCTGTTAACTGTGACTTCATAAACAAGAAGCTGTAGATGTTTTTCTGGATCTGTGTTTTTCTTTCCTCCTCCTCACCTCTTTTTAAAAAAAAAATATTCCTTTTCTCTCAGTGTTAATGGAGGGAAATATCATTGGCTATGATAAAAATGTAGCAAATGTCAGAGGAATTCAAGCTTTATTACTTTATTAGAAATCCAATACTTCTTATTTTTCCAGAACTACACTTCCCCAGGCAACCAACTCCTTGTCCAGTACATGTCTCTGATTTGCATATACATGTAAAAAACCCCCCTAAAATCATCAGAAGTGGATATTTTTTAACCAAGATCTAAACTTACATACTTCTAAGAACTGGGCAATAATTAACTGGAAACTATTCAAACAGACTGGATTCCTTAAGATTTCTGAAATAACTTTTTAAAAGGGATTAAATATGTATGTAAATTTGTTACAAATCTACTTGAGTTTGACAGTTTGGGACATAACTTTTTAATAACATAAATATGCACAAAACTGTAATATTAGCTTTGGGCTATACTTGGGTAGACTGCATAGAAGCTGTTTTTTGTTTGAGTTCATCTGCAGTACAAGCCTGCAACTGATTAGCATTAATTCCGTCCTGTAGATGGGGGTGGCCATTGATGATTTTGTAGAGCAAAACTGACAGGGTATGTGTTTTGTGCAGCTTCGCATTATCTTGCATCTTTGTTAATATAATTTTCTTTTTGATTTTCCTATCAAGCCTAACAGTGAAATTCACAGCTAGATCTTACTATTCATCCTCCTTTTGTTACAATTTAGCAGTGCTGAACTCCAGTTAATTGCAAAGCATCTTCTTTGGTCTTGGATCTTATAACCCGTCAAAAGATAATCCAGACCATCTGTTCTTTCTTGAATGGACAAAAGCTGTCCTGGGGCTTCTTACTGTTCCCAAACTACAAACTAAATCTCAACTCCTGACTCCAACACTCCATCTCCACTAGACAAAACACTCACTCGCCAACAAATGCAGCTTAGGAAATGGAGGAAGAGAAAAAATTCCAGCCTCAGATAGTTAAAATCTGATTATTTTGTAGGAAGACTGAGTTGAGGAGCCTTAGCTTGACCTTAGTGTTTCAGCTCCTTACCCTAAGGAAGGAGCTGAGACACTTGTGAAGCCTTCATGAGGAATATTAATTTACAATATAGACTTCACAGTGTGGCTTCTCTCCTAAACACGAGGTTCTCTGGAACAGGTCCTACCCCCAGGGAAGGACCTCCTTTTCTCCAAGCATGAGAGGAAAAAACTCGGAACACATCAACTCAGTAGAGAATAAATCTGTGATTGAAAGACGAGGGCAAGGTGAGGCTTGCTGTACAACACAATCACAGTCCTGAAAATGACCATGATAATGGAAATTAGGATTTGTACCGAATTGGAACATAAGAACCAGATACACAACATATCCTCCCATATGCACACTTGTATTTCCATGAATGCCTTACATTAAAGTCTGCAAATGTACAACTCTGCTTCTGCTACTGTGGTTTTTAGGGAATTCAAAAGAGATTATGTTTGTGTGTCTTTTGTAAGCTATTTGTATTCCAGAGTTTTATATATAAGTAATCCCCAAAAATTCAGTGCAAGTGCTTTGCAATTACCCATTCATTACAGACACACTGTTGGTGCAAGGATCTGTAACCATTACCCAAGACAAGGTGAGGAAATAACCTTAGAAAGCTCAACTCCTGTAACAATTTATGGGTGTCAATTAAGCCAGTTCCATACACAATTAGCAGTTTTAAAAGTATTTACACATAGAACAAAATAACACAAATTTATGTTGACTCATATGGGAAAAAGGTTCCTTTCACAGCCAGAGTAAAGAAATGGACTTCCTCAAGTTCTAGCCCAAACAGAAAAGTAAGTTTTCTTGTAGCCAGTGTAAACACCACCTAACAGTAGAGTTTGCTATATACTATACTGTAGGGTACAGTTTTATACTGGCAGGTTCATACACTTAATGGCAACTTTTTCCATGCTGGATTTCTAAAATTCAGTGAAAAGTGGCAAGTTCCTCATTTTCCTTGACAATCCATCTCCGTTTCTCTGCCCGTCAGGACTGTCAGTTATCTGATCATTCAGCACAGACTCCATGGGTGGGCCACTAGCCGTCAGCA